>NW_024962276.1:4128833-4382452 GCF_019238085.1 Lagopus leucura
TGTCAGCACCGTGGAAGATGCCACTGCAGGGAGCTGAGACCAAGGGTTTCGATAGTCCAAGTCATTTCTCTTGGCATCGAAACTCCTAACTCCTTACTGTGACTGCTCATCTGATTGTGACTGCTGCCCAGAGAAGCCGTGAACGGCCCATCCCTGAAAGCGTTCAAGACCAGCTTGAAGGGAGCCCTGGGCAACCTGGACTGGACCTCACCTGGACGATGGTGACCCTGCCTGTGGCCGGGGGGTTGGAACTTGAGCCTTACCACCCCTTCCAACCCAAGCCATCCTGTGACTCTGTATGTCAAACACCTATTCCTTTGAATTGTTTTCTCCATCAAAATAAACATCTTATTTAAAACTTCACTGACTTGGACGGAGTGGAACCACTTAGCATACTTACAGCTCCCTATTCTCAGCCCCAGCGCAACAACGAAGGCAACAGCAGTGCTGCACATCCTTACCGAAAGGACAAACGCCACAGAAGTTGCCTCTGAACTTCAGCACCTTCAATAGACAAGTTTCCCCCTGGTCCCCCTGGACCAAACGCAGCCCGAACGCTCTGCTGCGCGCGCGGTGCTGCCATTGCTGGTAGCAGCATCCCTGCTTCGCGGCACAGCTGGCAGAGCAGCTGGCTGAGGACAGGCTATCCAACTTGCAAGGACCCACAGGCATCACCCAGCCCGGCTCCCGGCTCCGCACAGCAGCACCCAGCCTTAGGCCACGTGGCACAGAGTCCCACGGGGCTCCCTCAGCTCCCGGCTGTGCCCACCGCCCTGGGGAGCTGCTCCGTGCCCGGCGCCCGCCGCTGCTGAGCCGTTCCCCGACAGCCGAGCCGAGCCGAGCCGAGCCGAGCCGAGCCGAGCCGAGCCGAGCCGAGCCGAGCCTCCCCTGGCGCAGCTCCGTGCTGTTCCCCCGCCCCGTCCCGTCCCGTCCCGTCCCCGTCCCCACACAGCAGACACCAGCGCTGCCCCGCCGCTCCCACGGAGCACCGAGGGCTGCCGGGACGGAACCGCAGCCGCTGGGACAACCACAGCTGCCATCTCCACTATAGCACGCCGGGCATCCCAGGGCGCTGCCGAACCCACGGCCCCGTGCACAGGACCCTCACGGCGGGCCGACGACGACCGCCATTTCATCTCGCTAGCTGCCTGTTCATCGAAATAAACATTTAACTGGGTTGAATGGAGTAAATTTCCTGCAGAACAAGGTGCAGATGAAGGGCTCTGTTGCGTGCGTCGTGCTGTGATTGCAGGAATGGAGTCGTCTTCAAAACAGTGTCTTGCACTGACGTTCACCTCCGCTGCGGTTGAAACCACCCCTTTGTGGGATATTTAGAGAAGGAACGGTGACATTGGCAGGAGGCTGAGTTGACTCCAAGCATGGGGGATGTCACTTTTGTCCTTTTGGATGTCACAAGCTGCAGCCTCCTGCTGCATTTTGCATGGACCGGGTTTGGGGCTTCCCTCATATCCTGCCTGAGCCTCCTCTGATGAGCTCCATGCTGTTCCTTTGGCCCAGCTGCTGTTCAAGGCATTCCTGTCCTGTCTGGCTGGGGCTTTGAGCAGCCTGATGTGGTGGCACGAGTCCCTGCCTATAGCGGTGTGATAAGGTCTATAGCATGTGTGATCTTGGGGCTGCGAGTGTGTGCAGCTGTGTGTGATATTGTGAGGGTGTGCGTACGGTGTCTGTGCATCTATCAGTGTGTCACACGGTGGGGAAGCCACCTCTCCCATGTAGCAGTGTCCTGCTGCTTGCACCTCCCGTGGGCGCGGGTTTCCCTCCCCAGGAGCACCTGCACACAGCCAGCCCTGCTTGCGCACTCAGCCAAGTGCCAGCCATCCTTCCTCCAGCTTGCAGCTCCCCGTGTGCTGCTCACTACTCAGGGTCCTGCCTTGCTGGACCACCTGCACAGTCCCACCCATGCTGTCTGCAGGCCGTCCTTGGGCTTCTCCTTCCCACCTGGCGCAGGTGGGACCTGCAGCACATCAGTCAGGAAGCGGATTACAGGACAAACAAAGGGCGTTTGTCCAGGGCTGGGTTCCTCCCCTGGCAGCCACCTCACCGCAGCCCTGTGCCAGCACACAGCCTCCTGAGGGCTGCAGTATCCCCTCCTTTGGCTCTCAGAAAATGTCTTCGTCGTAACTAGGAGAGCATCCCAGAGCTTACGACTGATGGCCGTGTGTTTTGCTTTGCTTTGCTTTGTGTGGTTCAGAGGCTGTGCAGTGCTTGCTTCCAGCCATGGCAGGGAGCCAGGGCGGCTGGGAGTTTTGCAAAGTTTGGGCAAAAAAAGACTTAAAAGACACCTTTGAAACTGATGTTTGTGAGCAGACTCATTAGAACTCTGCTGCTCCTGCAAAATACAAAGTCAGTGCCTAATTGCTAATTACCGAACCCACAGAAGGCAGTGCCTGCAGATGGGTGATGGTGCCGTCAGTGACAGCTGTTTTGAAGCCAGCTTTGTGCCAAGGAAAACCCCAAATCCCAGCACTTGTGGGCATGGGCACCTCTTCAGGAGGGGCAGGATAGGAACCTCACTGCCCCTGGGATCAGCTTATCAGAGCCAACAGCACACCCCAGTGCACACGCTGCTGAAGCTTTGCAAGAGCAGGAAACCACCACATTTTATATGTTCCTCCTACCCAATTGCTTTCAAATTTTCTTTCACTTTTATTGCCAGGCTTGTGGTTAAACACACTTCATTGCAAGCCCAGAGAGTGTAACACATAGAGTGAAGCAGAAGGGTTTCCTATGAAGGGGAGGTGGGTGAACACCAATAATCCCCATCTCATGCTTTTGGACACCCTAGAGAGCAACTCCTTGATGCTATGCTCAGAAAAGCAGAGCGCAGGTACCGCTGATGCCCTGTGCACTGCGTGCAGCATGGACGTGCTGGGGATACCCAGCAGCACGCGGAGAGCACTGTGGGTTTAGGGTGATGTCCTGCCCGTGTCAGTGGGACAGATCCTGGCAGTGCAGGAGGAGGAAAGCAAAGCCGGAATGCCCTCAGCCAGCCCTGGGGAGTCACAGTGCTCCCAGTGCCAGCTGCCCTGAAACCTGAGCCAGTCCCACCGCCATGCCCCGCTGAGTGGCCCCTTGCTCTCCTTGCTCTCCTCTTCCTCTCCTTCTCCTCCTCCCTCTCAGCCATCCCTGTGCCCAGGCACCCCGCGATGGGGCCGGGCAGCCGTCCTGCCCCGCAGCCCTGAGCCTGCAGGGTGACACAGGATGAAGCCAGAAGCTGCTCGGCAGATGAATGGAAGCCTCTTCTCCTCCTTGTTAGCTTTTTTTTCCTCCTTTATCCCCACTGTAGTATTTATTGCATCGACTAATTTTCATTTCTTTTTTTAACTAACCAGCCAGCAGTTTTCTTGACTACAAAGGAGAATATTTATTTCTGGGTTTAAATACATCATCTTTATACTGGAAAGAAAACAGCAGACAGGTACGTGGATTGATGGAAAACACTGCTTTTGCAACAGGGTCAGTCCAGGCTGCACCAAATCTCTCTCATGTCCAGATTGAAGGAAGGAGCTTTCACAGCTTATTTGCTGAGATCTGCCTTCTTTGGGGTGAAAACAGAGCTGGGACTTTCTGTGGGAGGAAAAGTAGGGGTTCACCTTTATAGGTATAGCAGGGACTATGCTCAGCATCTCAGTGATTAATGCTTTATGGAGTGCTGGGACGGGAGCGGGAGGCAGGATGGATACAGAGTGCATGTGGGATGGATAGGGGATGGATGTGGGATAAATGTGGGGTGGATGCAGGATGGATGAAGGACAAATGTGAGATGGATGCAGGGTAGATGCAGGATGTGTGTGGAATGGATATGGGATGGGTGTGGAATACATGTGGGATGGATGCAGAAAGGATATGGGATGGATGTGAGATGGTTATGGGATGGATGCAGGGTGAATGCAGAGCAGAGATGAGATGGATGCAGGATGGATGCGGGACTGATGTGGGATGGATGCAAGGTGGATGCAGAGTGGGTATGGGATGGATACAGGGTGGATGTGGGATGGATGTGGGATGCATATGGGATGGATGTAGCATGGATGCAGGAGGGATGCTCCCCCACACCAGGGCTGGTGCAGGCAGCATGCTAAGGGGCTGCAGGCCCACGGCAGTGTGCCGGCCGTCTGTCAGCCACTCTCTGCCAGAGATTGGGGAGGGCTGGCGGGACAAAAGGCGACATTATTCGGAGCAGAATAAGCATGAATGGAGTATTGAGAAATGCAATGTTAGGGACTAGATTGATTTCCGAGCCCCGTAACTGAGCTGATTGTCTGCTGGAGGATCTCCTCTGAGCACCGGGCCGGCAGCAGCCCCATGGCAAGAACAGGGATGTGCAGGGGCTGCATCCTGCATGGCGGCTCCATGGGAAGGGGCTGAGTCCTGCAGCCCAAGGGTGGGCTGAGCTCTCCCATGCCATGCCCGGGTGATGGAAGCAGTGCTGTCACCACCCTGTGCTGTCAGTAAGAATCCAGCAGAGCCAGATGTTCACCATTCCAGCAGCAGCTGGTGAAGAGAGCAGCAAATCATGGGGAAATTGCATCTTATTATCTTTAATCTTTTCCTCGTTTTCTCCATGCTTGCTTTCCATCTCGTCCCCATGGAGTTTGCATCTCCTCCCACGGACGAATGATGTGATGCTGTGGTACCAGACCTGTGTTCCCACACGAATGCCTCTTTTTTCCCAAGGACTGGGAGCAGTGCAGGTCTTGGGGTCCCATAGGTGTTCCCGCGGGGGTGGGAGGTACCATGGTCATGTTAGTGCAGGAGTGGGGTGGGAGCTGGGACTCATCCTTTGTAGAGAAGTTCTGTGATGGAGAGGGCTGGCCATGGGTGACAGCACAGTGACAGCCTGGCAACAGCATCACAGGAGGAGCCATGGTGCTGGCAGCTCAGCTAGGGTGATGGGAGCCTCCCAGAATGTGGGCTGTGACTTTCTGCACAATGGGAATCACCATCACATCCCAAAAGACAGCTGCATGGTGTGGCTTGCTGGAGATCTAGGTTTGCTTGGTGATTTGGGAAGTGCCTGTGTGGGTGGGGAGCCCATTCCCAGCTCCTCCTGAGGGATGAACTCCACCTGGATGAGGACAGCATGCTTCTCACAGCTTTGGAGGCATCTCCAGAAGGGTGGGTGGTGGCACCATGACGCAACCTTTGGGCTTTCATGCTGGGCAAGATCTCTCCTGCTGCCCTGTGCCTCAGCAGAAGCCCAGTCCTAAAGGTCCAAAGTGACCCCCATCTCACTACGCAAAAAACACCTCTTGTTCTCAGCTGATCCCAACTGGAGCCGTATTTTGACGTGATCGCTGCCCAAAGGCTGATGCTGGTGTCTGCATGTTGCAGGGACAGCAAGAGGACCCCAGAGCAGCGATGAGCGCTGGTCCCTGTATGTCATGTGGGGCACTGCCTTCCTCCCTGCTCCTCCTCCTTCTCCTCCTCGGCCCCACTGGTGAGCTCTGCTGTTTCTCTTCATGAACAGACACGGCTAAGTCCTATCAGAGGGCGATTTGTCCTATTTTGGTGGTTTTATTCAGAGATGTGACTTGAAAGGGGCTGTGTTTACCTCAAGGCGGTTCCCTTTGTTCTCTGGGCTTTGTGAGCTGGATCAGAGGGAGCCAGGAGCTCTGTTCTCCAGGATGGCTTTCCTCATTAGTGTGGACACACTGTGCATATCTTTCAGGTCTCTCTTGACTTTGCTGGAGGATGCTCTGAAATAAATACTTCAGAGCTTTGATTCTGACTAACGGGTGATGGATATTGAATATTTAACAATGTCCTTCTTATCTGCTGCTTGTTAAAATGGTTTAAAAGTGCTAAAAATCCATACAAGCCAGAATAAATCACTGTTCCAGAAAGGCTAGCAGCCTTTGGTCTTCCCTGTTGGATTCTGAGATGGCTGCAGGGACACAGCAGCTTCATTGCCCCATCTCACACCCCAGCTCCCACTGCTGCCAAGCATCCTAAGGCCCCCCCCCCCCCCCATGTTTTTGGGGCTGCATCGTATGTTTTTTTCTGGCTGAGAGTGCTGCAGAAGCAGGTGTTACCCAGGTGCCTGCACCACTGCAGTGTGGCAAATGTGAATGCAGGAGGCAGATCTGTGTGGTGCCCTGCAGCAGCCCCCTACAGCCCTCCCCACTTCAGGATTGCTCATTTTCCCCCTATGGGTGGCTGCATGCCATCAGCTGCATTGATACATAGGAATATGTGGCTTGCAAAATGCTGACTGCAGTGTGTGTGTGGGGGGGGGGGGGGGGGGAAAAAAAAAAAAAAAGAGAAGGAAAAAGAAAAAAAAAGACTTAGACTGCATTGAGTGGTGCCCAGAGCAGCGTTTCCCATCGGGAACCACCAGCAGGCTCTCGTGGCAGGCAGGACCATTTTTCCGGGGCTTGCTGCTGTCACTCACCGCGCTCATAAAGCAAGCTGCTGGCAGCCAAACAATGGCAGGGAGGAGAGGAAAGGCAGGAATGAAAGGCTGCTTCTGTCTGGAAGCTAGCAACTCCTCGGCGCGTGCCAGGAGAGCAGCTTGGTTTCATTCAGCTGCTAATGGCCACTCTTGGCACCTCTCCATCACATTCCATCCAAGGATTTGGGGGAGCTGCAGCTCCCCTGTCCCTGCCACCTCCTTCCTTGCATCCTGTGGGACCCAGCCCTGCCTTCTCTGTTTCAGGAACCTCCGAGCCCGCCCCGCCGCCGTTCCCAGGTGAGGTTCTTCTCTCCGAGTCTCTCTTCTCCAGGTTTTGCTGTTGAAAAATGCCTCAGAGAGGCAGCGTGTTGGTTCTGAACAAAGAGCAGCAACAGAAAGCTGAACCTCTTTTACAGAAAGGAAATACAGATTCTTTATTATCCTTATTCTGCTTATGATCAGGCGAGTGCAACCTCGCTGCTCCCTGCTAGCTGCATGTCACTCACCACGTCCCCTGAACGATCCCCTTGAGGCTGCTTACACCACGCTGCCAGCAGCTTGGGAAAGCATTTCTATGCCACCACTTCAACTATGGCCATATTCACTGGGACATGGTCATAGCCGGGGGGGGGGGTTAGGGAGGGGGCAGTCTCTGCTCCCAGGTAACAGCAATAGGATGAGAGGCGATGGTCTTGTGTTGCACCAGGGGAGGCTCTGGTTGGATATTAGGAAATATTTCTTCTCAGAAATAGCATTGCTGCAGTGGCACAGCTGCCCAGGGAGGTGGGGTAGCCCCCAGCCATAGAGGTGCTCCAGAACCATGGAGATGTGGCACTGAGGGCTGTGGTCAGCAGGCACGGTGGGCTGGGGTTGGATGTGGGGATCTGAGAGGTCTTCTCCAACCTCAGCGATTCCGTCATTCTATGAGATGATCGCACCTTCTCACCTGTGTTGTCCCATGGATGGCTTATCTCCTATGCCTGATAACGCAGATGACAAGGTGACATTGCACCCAGTACAGTGACATAAAGCTGTGTGGGATGTCCATGTCCACTGCTTCCAACCCATGAGCAGCATCCACCACCTGTCACCAAGGCCACCATCAAGCTGACGTGGTGTTAACTAACACGAGGGCAGAAAGCCAACAGCTTGCCGTAGCCAGGAGTCACCCATTTGGTCCAGAGAGCAGAGATTTGGTGCAGAATGGCCCCAGGCCCTCCGAAGGCTGTGGGTCCATTGGACGCTGGGTGCTGCCCTCCCAGCTGCCCACTGAAGCTCTGCGCTGGGCCGTCCTTGCAGAACTGCGCCTGGCCAACGGGCCCAGCCGGTGCCAGGGCCGCGTGGAGATCCTCTACAACGGCTCGTGGGGCACAGTGTGTGACGATGACTGGGACATCGTAGATGCCAACGTTGTGTGTCGGCAGCTGGGCTGCGGCCATGCCATCGCCCTGCCAGCACCCATGACCTTCGGGCAGGGGAGCGGGCCCATCTTCTTGGACAACGTGGACTGCAAGGGCCAGGAGGCGGCACTGAGCGAGTGCTGGAGCCACGGATGGGGCATCCACAACTGCTACCACTACGAGGACGTGGCTGTGGTCTGCAATGGTAATAAGGCTTGATTCCCTCAGGGCCAGCATGCGGCTGGCAGAATAGTATTGTTTGTATTAAGTATATAGTCACAGCAGGGACCCTGGTTACAGCTCGCTTCTGGGAGGGTTTCTGCAGGCAGAAATTGATGCCATCTCTCATTCCCTTTCTAGAGCTCTCCCCCACATCAGCAAGCGAAGGACCGACCAGCAGGACTGCTACAGCCTCGGTGCAGAATGGGGAAGGTGAGCTGCTCATGGCCTGACCTGGGTGGGAGCTCTCCAAGGGGCGGGCAGAGAGCAGCGCCCACATCCTATCACCCATCACCCACCTCCCATCACCCATCCTCCACCATCGCCCATCATCTCACCCACCATCTCAGTGTTTCCCCTCCACCAAACAGCCTTGCTGGGCTGGCCAAGAGAAGACCCCCAGAACCTCCACCTTCATGGTCATATCCTGGTTCAGATATTCTTGCAGGATCCCATAAATTGTGCTGCCCTAAAGCAGATCCTCTTCCAGAAACTTGGGCAGTTTCACCACCGTAAGCACATCCAGATCCCACTTCTGTGGGCCGGTGACCTTGAAGGGACAGCAAGACACTTGTCCCCCATCTGTCACCCTCCAGGTGACGGCCGCATCCGGCTGGTGAGCGGGGCAGATGCCTGCCAGGGCCGCGTGGAGATCTTCTACCAGGGGAGCTGGGGCACAGTGTGCGACGACGACTGGGGGCTGAGCGACGCCAGCGTGGTCTGCAAGCAGGTGGGCTGCGGCCAGGCTCTGGAGTACAAAAGCAACGCCTATTTCGGCTACGGCACGGGGCACATCCTGCTGGACAACGTCAACTGTGAGGGCAGTGAGCCCATCCTCTCCGCCTGCTACAGCCTCGGCTGGGGCATCCACAACTGCGGCCACCACGAGGATGCCGGGGTCATCTGCATGGGTAATGGGGCACGAGGATGGGACGTCCTTGCACAGAAACAGCCTGCCTGGCCGGGACAGGAGGGAGGGAGTGCAGCCAGGGCTGGGCATGCCACTGGGATTGCCTCCTCCCTGCATTGCCCAGCCCTGCCATTACCCACTGATTACCATTTATATTGTTAATAATTCCCTTGAACTCCCTTGTTATGTTGGATAATGAGTGGAGCAAGAAGTTATGGTTCTTTTCTTTTCTGCTATTTGCTAACAAAGCTGCTGATGGAGAGGAAGGGCTAGTTTTCTAAGGATGCTCCTTTCCTTCCCAGACACAGGCTATCCTGTGCTGGGGCTGGGTGGCAGCACTCAGTGCCCATCAGATGGGGCAGGACTCAGGGAATGCAGCTTTGGGCCTGGTGGTGAGGCTGGCTGCTCACACCCTGCCTCTGCTGCTCAAGCACAGCTGGTGAATATTTGATGTATCCAGCTTCAAAAAAGCCCTTGTAACACTTGCATAGGGCTGGAGAACCTCCACCTACAGGATGTGGGCAGTACGAATGGAGGAAGTCCTTTGCAGCATCTGCTGCACGGACTCAGATGTGTAGGACCCAAATTGTTTATAACAAGTTCTCACATCACTTACATACCTTCACAAATTTTCTTTTTCTGGCTCTCCCATCCACCCCTACAACTTTCCCACCCACCTTCACGTGTCAACAGAGCATTCTACAAACACTCTTCAACCACTATCCAGTCAGAGCCGCGAGACGTTCATTCTTCTAGAGGTGTCCTTGGTTCTCATGCTGTTTGTCTTGCTCCACAGCTGCTGCTCTGAACAGTTTTTCTTCTATTCCCACAGTCCATCATCTGCATCTCCATGTCCATCATCTCCCTCTCCTCCACCATCTCCATCTCCTTCCTCACACCACTCCACTCTGCATCCTGGTGTCACAGCTAGAGGGTTATGTGCTTTGCAGCTTCTCCCTGCCTGTTACCCCTGTCCTTCTGTCTCCCTGCAGGTCTGGACACATCCACCATCACATCCTTCACCACCTCCACGGCCCTGGACCATGAAGAAATGCTCACTGCCACAGCCACAGGTATGGTGTTGGCAGCAACCAGTGCCGCAGCAGGGAGGGCTCTGAGGACTGGCAGCTCTCTGGGCTGTCCCTTTCCATGGCCAGCCACTCACATGGGTCCAGGTGCACCTTGGTGAGGCTCTGGGGCTCTCTTGGGTGATCTTCCCTATGGCAAGTCCCAAGAGCCTCTTCCTCACCATCAAGGGATTTTGCCATGGGGCCACCGTGGTGCTGCCTGTGGCTCAGAGCAGGGGCAGTGGGTGCTGGGGCCAGGCACCAAGCACCCATGTGTCCCCATGTCTCAGCAGTGACAGACGGCCACGAGCAGCCCTCGCCTGCGACCGAGGTGATCACCACTGTGCTCATCACTGCTGAGCTGGAAAGTAAGCATGTGGCTGCCATCAGTCTGGCACAGCCCCCAGCCCAAGGTCCTCCTGTCCCAGCTCCCTCACTGCCCTGGGAACATGACTCCATCTCCCCGGGGGGAGGGCCTGCCCCACAGCCCCTGGGATCACCCCACATGTGTGTCCACTTCTCCCAGGGTCTCCCCCCATCTCCCCATGACTCCTCCCATGATCCCAGAGGTTTCACTACACACTCATAGGGATACTCCTTCATTCCCATGGCTCCCCGAACGTCCCTAGGAGTCTCCTTTCATCCTCTCAGGGCTCCCCCCATCCCCCCAGGGGCTCTCCCCATCTCTCCATCCTTCCCCCATCTCCCCAGGACCTGCACCCCCTACCTAGAGGTGATCCTTCCTCATTCCCAGAGCTCCCCCACATGCCCGGAGGGATCTCCCCATCTCCCCACGACTCCCCTCATCCTCGCAGTGCCTTTACCCCACACCCATTGGGCTGCCTCCCTCATTTCCGCGGCTCCTCCCACGCCTCCAAAGGGCTCCCCTTACGACGGGATCCCTACGGGGACCTCCCCGTATCTCCCCATCCTTCCCCCACGCTCTCAGGGCGCTCCTCCCATCCTCCCAGCGCCTCCACCCGGCGCTCCCCCCTCCATCCCCGAGCCTCTCCCCACCCTCCCAGGGACTCCCCCAGCCGCTCCCCACCCCTTTTTCCACCCTTCCCCCCGCCTCCTCCCCTTCCCTTCCCCCCCCTCCCGTTTCCCGCAGTGGCTGTGCGGGCGCCCACCCGCAGGTGGCGGCGTGCGGTTGGCGAACGGCAACGGGAGCTGCCGCGGTCGGGTGGAGGTGCGGCACGGCGGGACGTGGGGCACGGTGTGCGACGACGACTGGGACTTCCCCGACGCGCAGGTGGTGTGCCGGCAGCTGGGCTGCGGGCCCGCCGTCTCCGCCACCGTCCTGGGTTCCTTCGGGTACGGCAGCGGGCCCGTGCTGCTGGATAACGTGGGGTGCGACGGGCACGAGATGCGCCTGGCCGACTGCTTCCACCTGGGCTGGGGGCAACACAACTGCGGCCATCACGAGGACGCGGGCGTGGTGTGCCGAGGTGCGTGGTCTGAGCATCGCCCCTCCTGTCCGTCTCGCTGGGCGGGGGTGGGATGTAGGACTGGAGTGCGGTCCCAGGAGGATGGATGGGGTTGCTGGCCCAGGTTCTGGCATGGGGTCCGTTTTGCACAGTGGTTAGGGAAAGGTTCTGCCCCCCAAAGGCAGTGGGCACAGCCTGGAGCTCAGGGACCTGGGCCACCTCCCCAGGACCTGCACCCCCTACCTAGAGGTGCTCCTTCCTCATTCCCAGGCTCCCTCACGTGCCCAGGGGGCTCCCCCATCTCCCCATGACTCCTCTCATCCCCACAGTGGCTTTTCCCCATACCCATTGGGCTACCTCCCTCACACACATAGGACCTGGGGGGGTCCTGTGTAGAGCCATGAGCTGGACTCAGTGATCTCAGGTTGTATATTAGGAAGAATTTCATCTCCAAAGAGTGGTGCTGAATTGGCGCTGCTGCCCGGGGCGGTGGTGGGGTCACCATCCCTTGAGGTGCTCTATGGAGATGTGGCATGGTGGGGTGGGTTGGGGTTGGACTTGGGGATCTTGGAGGTCTCTTCCAGCCTCAGTGGCTCTGCAGTTGTATGGTTCTGTGAACCCTGTGGGTCTCTTCCACCTTGGGATGTTCTGTGACTCGGACTCAGGGAGGACAGCAGCACTGCAGTGCTGTGGCTGGGTGAAGAAGACATGGGTGCTGCTTCTTCTTCTCTGCCAGCCCCATGCCACATGCACAGGGACTCTGAGCTGGTCCTGGGGAGCACAGGATGTCCCCAAATCATCTTCCTCCCACCTTGCCCTGCCTCATCAGGTGCTGATGACTCAGGAGACCACTTCCAAGAAGCCACCGCTGCCACCACCACGTCAGCCCCGACCCATCTGGAGGATGGTGAGCATCCTATGGGCGCTGGCACAGAGGTGGTTTGGATGCAGCTGGGAGAAGCGAGGCACTCCCTGGCCCAGCCTGGCTGGGGTGAGCCCGTTCTCCTCCACCCCATCCCAATGTCCCACCACAGGGTTCTTGCGCCTGGTGAACGGCAGCCACCGGTGCGAGGGCCGCGTGGAGATGTTCTACCTGTCCCAGTGGGGCACGGTGTGTGACGATGCCTGGGACCTGCGGGATGCCAAGGTGGTGTGCAGGCAGCTGGGCTGTGGGCACGCTGTGGCAGCGTGGGGAGAAGCACGCTACGGCCCCGGCACCGGTTACATCTTCCTCGACAACCTCAAGTGCAAGGGCAGCGAGCCCTCACTGCTGCGCTGCTCCCACATCCGCTGGGACGTCCACAACTGTGACCACTCGGAGGATGCCAGCGTGGTCTGCAGCCTCCTATGACCACCCACCCGCAGGGACCATCCTGGGTATGAGGATGGGGGGGAGGGACAGGGGGCACACGGAGAGGGGGGGTGGGAAGTGGGGCAGGAGGGATGTGGGACTCGGAATGTGTCAGGAGAACAGTCAAGGTTTAAATCAGATGGATGGAGCATTGACAAGCACGCTCAGATGAGATGTTACGTGTGCTTCTTGCTTGGAAGCGTGCCCCTCCATCCTGTGAATCTGCTGGCTGACTTCACCCAAATTAGGCAACAGGGTAGAGGTCGCCGAGCTGAGGCGTTCCCATTAGTTCCTATAAAATAGGCAGAAGGGGGAGGGAGAAGCTCCTACAGGAGGAAACCTAATGAACCCAGCACCCTACGAGGTACCAGAGAATCCACACCCTGTGCACTGCTGGGCACAGCCCTTGGGAGCACTGCTTGTGCTGCAGTGCAGCCCACAGTGACACAGCTGGGCCCAGGCAGCAGTAGTGTCTCCCCCTCCCCCAGAGCTGCCCCAGGCACTGGGGCCAGGCGTCCTTTGGCTCCCAAATCCCTGCTGAAGCTTTTCCTCCAGAACGCCTGTTGGAGAGAAAAATGAAGTGGCCTTTTTTGTTTGTTTGTTTGTGTGTGTGTGTGAAATCCAGTTGGTTTCAGCCATTTCATTTAAGAGACGAGGGGAGAAAAATGGATTTTCTGCTGCGAAATTGACTTTAGATTTTACCTGGGAAACGTAAAACAGGGCTGAAACCAAACCAGAACATTCCAGCTGCTCTGCGGTGTGTTGCTGCCCTCCTACAATTTGCTTTGCAAAGCCCCCTTAATCCAAGTATGAGCAATGAGGAATAAATACGGGGTTTCCATCCCCACTGCTTGCAGCCCAGTCCTGCAGTTCCCATTAATTCCCAACATGCCCACGTTGTCTCCTCTGCTCCTGCTTCTCCTGCAAGCGCAGCCACAGAAAGTTGGGAAGCAGGGCAAGATGGGGCCCTTGCAGCCCCATATCCCCACCACCCACACCCTGCACCCAGCAGCTCTTTGCAGCAAAGCTTCTTTGTCCCTGCAGAGCCCATGGAAGTGCATGCATGGCTCCTCTGCAGCGTGAGGTGCTGTGTTCTGCAATGTTCTGTGACGGAGCGCTGTTTCCACCTGAGCAGGAGAACCACCCCTTCAGGTCTGCTCGAGGGGTGCATTGGCCAGGTGGGGTTTGCTTCACGCCGAGGGTCCCAGGGTCTCCCTCCTCCCGTTTCTATGTTTGTACAATTCTTTTGTTAATAATAGCTTTCTTACATGTTTTGTGAATAAATAAATCCCCTTTTCAAGCGTGTGTCTCTGCATCCCTCCCTGTAGGGCTCAGTGAGAGCAAATCCATGCCCGGAGCAGTGCTGATTTACACCCTGCTCAGATCCTTCTGGCCGTAGGGAACAGGGTTGGCTCTGGCTCTGCTCCCGGCTCTTTGGCAGCCCTGCAGGCTGCGGGTTTGCTGCTGGAGTGGGCGGATTGCTGGTGTGCAGCTGCAGTGCTGACAGCCATAAATTCAGCAGCGCCGCTCACTGAGGGCGGGGGAGCAGAAGGGACCCTTCTGCAGGGGGTGGAGGTGGGCAGGGAGGCTGCATCCCCAGTCCAGAAGTGTTTTCTGCATCGGAGTCCCTATGACAGGTTAACTGCAGCAATGTGCCCTGCTGCAGAGCACGCTGCTCTCGGTGCATTGGGAAACTGAGGCACGGAAGCGTTCCCCCAGCAGCACGATGGGATGCAAAGTCTGGATGCCGGATCCCCTCCCTCCTGTCTCCTTCCCCATGCAGGACAGCTGGGTGACAGCAGGAGGGATGCAGCCACACCAGCTGGGGGATGGCCACAGGGTTTACCCCCCAGCAGCATCTACAGGGACAGAGGGCTCCTTCCTCCCTTCCTGCTGCATTAGCTGCTTTCCCCCCGCCCGCAGCAGCTGTGGCTCCGCATGGGTCGATGCCATCGATCCGTTCCTCCTTCCATCCCCAAAGAGGGGACAGCACAGAGGCCGGTGGGGGAAGAGAATGAATATTTCACGAGGCCCCGGCAAAAAGCTGGGGTTATTTTGGGGCTTGGATTTATGGCCTATTAGGAATAAGGAATGAGTCTGTGCTGGGGAGAGGAGACCCATTAATCCAGGCTGAAGGAGCACAAATGAGCAAGGGGAAATGGAAGAGGCTTTAATGATTTTGTCGCGTTCCAGAATAATTCCTCGCTGGGAATGGGGGCACCTCGAGAGCTGCATGAGGCTGGGAGCCCCCTGGGGTGGGGATGGGGACGCAGGACATGGAATGGGGACCCAGGGCAGGGATGGGGACCCAGGGCAGGGATGCTGAGTGGGGCTGCTATTGGGATCACTGCTCAGGGTGGTGCTGGGAGGGACGGAGGTCCGACTGGGGACCAGCACAAGACCACTCTGGATGCTGTATGAAGTGGAGGATGCATTGCACCAGGGTGCTCCCATGCCCCCCTAAGGCAATCCGTGCACCTGTAACCAGAGGAGCTTGGATGAGTCACAGTGGGACCCAGCGAGCATCCCTGTGCCCACACCTCCTGGGTCACCTTGGGCTGCTCTCCATGCCCCTATCACACCGCCTGCCTGTTTCCCCAGCAGTGGCTGTACCACGGCACCGCACTGCCGATGTGGGGTGGGTGCGGGATGCAGGCATCACCGTGATCCTTGCCGGGCCCCCCGCCCGTGCCGTCCTCCTTCCCCACGTCTCACAGTGACGTCAGCCCGGCGCAGCCAGCTGCTATTTTGGGAACTGCAAAGTCACTGGTGCAATTAGCACGCTGCTGAAGGCAGAGCGGCCAAGGGGGGGCTGCGGGGCGGCTGCACCCCCTGCGTTTGGTGGGGGGCTGCACGAGGTTGGTGCTGCTCCCCCTCCCTGCCACCTCAAGGACTCCCTCCCACATTTGCAGATCTCATCCATCATCCCTTCTCTTGCCGTTGTTTTATTTTCTCTCTCCCCCATGGCAGAGCAGTCCCACGTGGGCTGCCGAGCGCCGGCAAAATCCGGCTCGCAGCCGTCCTACAGCCCACACCATCACCGCCTTCCCTTGGGGAGAAGCGCGGCAGCAACCTTCCCAGCCCCACGTTCCCCTCCTGACCCCACGCAGGGGCCCCTATTTTGGCTCAGCTTTGGGGCCGGCCGCATGCCCTGCTCCTCCTGCGCAGGATCAGCCCCTCCGAGCCGCTGTCCTTGTCCCCAGCGGGCTGTCCCCTTTTGTCACCTTCACCAGGGACACCCGCCAGGCTCTCCCTGCGGGTGACAGCTGCTGTCAGGGTCAGGCCGGGCACTCTTCTCGCTGCATTGTGCTTTGTTCCCGGGGTGGGGACGTGCCACGTGCGGCTGTCACGGCCCGCTGCACAGCTCCTGCCCTGCAATGAGGCTCTGTGCATGGGGACGTGGGGACAAGGGGACAGACTCAGCCCCTTTCCTGGGGGTTGGCTGCTTTTTTATAGCCCCCCCCCCCCCCCATGCAGGGTCACAGAAAGAGGGGAAACACATTGTGCCCACCAGACACCAAAACGGGCAACCAACCCCACGATGCTTTAAAAATCCCCAGATTTTCCCGTGTGCTCCCAGCATCATTCACTCCCATCCTCCCCGGTGGATAAAAAAAAAAAAAAGTAAAAAATCCTTTCTCCTAAAGCCTGCAAGAGGCTGAGAGCTGCAGCAAGAAGAGCAGTGCAGCTCTTGGGGAGGGGGTTTGTGGGGCAGGGGCTGGCCCTGGGTGTAGGGCAGGCGATGGGGAGGGTACCACCAAAATGGGGTGTGTGTGTGCCCCCAGTGAGGGGCGTAGGGCCGGGGGGGCTGAGTGCAGGGCGAGGCTGTGCTGAGTCACGCTGCAGAGACGCACAGCCAGACTGCAGCAAGCAGCTCGCCTGCAGCCTCTGATGGGGACGGATGTGACAGCCCCGTCCTTTCCCAGCCCACAGCATGGAGGGGCCGGGGGGGGGGACGACGACGAGGATGGGGCTCTGCCTATGGAGTGATGCTGTGAAAGTGATTGGGGCCCAACTACACCCCGGGTCCTGTCCGTCTCTGTGCTGTTCTGTGAGTCACCCTGGCCTTGTCCCCCAATAGAGATGGGGCAGCTCTGGGACCCCCACAGGACCCTTCACACCCCTCTGCATGGGGACATCTGCAGTGCTGCAGGAGAGGTGTCCCCAGGTGTGTATGAGCAGGGGGATGGCGGGGCTCTGGGGGCACAGTGCCAGAACAGACTGCAGCCCTGCACGGGGTGATGGTAAGCCTCCTGGCAGGACAAAAGCAG
Organism: Lagopus leucura; assembly: GCF_019238085.1. Classification (NCBI taxonomy): domain Eukaryota; kingdom Metazoa; phylum Chordata; class Aves; order Galliformes; family Phasianidae; genus Lagopus; species Lagopus leucura. Next base: position 4,145,894 of record NW_024962276.1, read on the forward strand.
GTCTGCATGACAAAGGGAACCTGAGGCACAGGTGGGTGCTGGGGGGATCGTCTCCATGTACTGTCACCTCTCAGGCAGTGCCCTGGGGGCTGAAGGACCTGGTGTTCATCCTGCCTGGTGCTGCCCACCAGCCCTGCGGAGCTCGGGGTGCTTCTGGAGGGACTGAGACAGGCAGGGCTTTTTTTAGGTGCTCCATAAGCGCTGTCTGGGCAGTATTTATATCGGCTCCTTAAATAAGAGCTGACATCCGAGCCCCGTGTGCCTGCTTAATTATTAACACCTTGCGGGGAGCTGGTGTGCCAGCTGGGTCCCTGCACCCCCACAGGGTCTGGGGCTGCTCCTACACCCTGTGCCCCCTTGGGTCCCCATCATCCTCCACCTCCATGCTCCATCCACCCTCCACCTCCATCGTCCACCTCCATTTTCCATCCTCCTGCTCCATCCTCCCTCTCCATCCTCACCTCCATCTGTACCTCCATCCTCCATCCACCTCCATCCCAGGCACCCCACCTCTTCCCCATCCCTCTGATCCCATGCTCTGTCTCCCTGCTGCCTTTCTGCCTCCACCGGGCATCGCACATCCACCGCAGGCCCTGACCCAGCTGCTCATATTCAGCCTCAATTCACAAATGCCACCACCCCTATGACCCTGCACTCAGCAGGGCTGAGCTCAGGATAACTTTTTGGTGCAGCCTGAAGTGAGAATCCGAGTCAGAGAGGATTTACTGCTTTCCCTCACAGTGTCAGAAGGCATTTGCAGCACACAGCAAGGAAGGGAAGAGAACGCAAGGAGAACTTGTCTTCCAGGCCACGGGAATTAACAAAGTGGCACATCCGAGTGCTCCAGAGCTATTTTAATGCTGTGGGTGGAATGAGGGTTATTGGGTTTTTCAGGGACATCTGCAGAACAGACCTACATCCTCTGGGTCTCTGTAAGTTCCTGGTGGGATGGGGCACCAGGAGAGCTGCAGAGACATACACTGCAGATATATATTATGGCCACTCTGAAGAATTTACAGCATGATGGATATCGCATCCTGACTTGTGATGGGAAAGGATTGCCTGCGTTGTGAAAAGTACTCATTGCTGGGGTGCACTGACAGGAATAAATCAGCACTCGCTCGATCTGGGGCGAACACACAGTCCCCATAAATAGGAGAGCAGTGACCATTAGGGCCAGTTGAGAGTCTGCTGCATTTGTGTGCACTGCTGGAGGAGCGTCAGGTGAGGAGGCACTCATCTCTACGAGGCCCACAGATCCATGCACAAGAAAAGCCTTCCATGCACACGGTGCTCCCCAGGGCCAGGCTGCAGACCTGGGCCCATCATAGTGGGCAGCCCCAGTGGGCCCTGATGGCGTTTCTGAACAGCTCTGAGCTGAAATACCACAGGGGATGCCACCTTCAGTGCTTTATTTGCTCCAATGTTATCCCCAGCGACCGAGCTGGGAGGATGAATGTGTCATTATCCTAACAGAGGAATACATGGCTGTTGTCTGCAGGCACTGCCTGATAAACAGAACATGGCACAATGGGTGCTTTCAGGTCCAGCACCAGTGGTATCTCTGCCCACCAGTGCCTGCACAGGGCCAGGAGGGCTCCTATTGCAGAGGGAAAGCTGCAGGCCCAGGGATCAGCAGCAGGATGGGCACAGTGTCAGGCAACAGCTGCATGGGAGCCACGGCTCTGCGGGTGGTGGCCACAGCTCCATGGATGGAGGTCATGTCTGCACGGATGGAGGGCATGTCTGCACGGATGGTGGCTGCATCTCCATACAGTGGTCACATCCCCGCGGGCAGTGGCCATGTCTCCACAGACAGCAGTCGCATCCACATGCAGGGTGGCACTGGGAAGGGCTATGAGCCCCCCTAAGCAGGGCTCTGAGGAAGGGCTCCCTCCGGGTTTCAGACGGGAGTTCTGCGGGCATTTCTGCTTGACTGGTGGAGAGGATGGACGGAGGGGAACACGCGGGGCCGGGGCTCCAGGCTGGGAGCCACGAGAACCCAGGCGCGGGGACAGAGGCTGCGGCCGCTACGAGGCCTCTGCGGGCCGCGCCGAGGCGCCGTGCGGGCGGAGGGCGCTGCGGGCGGTGAATCAGCAGCGGGGCGCCGCTCCCGGCAGGGCGGGCCACGGGGGGGGGGGGGGGGGGGGGGGGGAGGCCATCTTGTGTCGCGCGGCGGGCGGGGCCGCGGCGGCGCGCGGGGTGCGCCGGGAAATGGAGTCCGGAGAGGGAGAGCGGCGCGAAAAGGGCCGCGAGGAGGAGGACTACGAATCCCGGCGTGCCCCGCGCGTGGGGGCGGGGCGGCGCAGGGCGGGGCGGGGCGGGGCCGCAGGGGGGTTGTGGTGGCCCGCGGCGCGCGCACAGCTCCGGGTGCAGCCGCCGCCGCCGCCGCCGTCACCGCCGCAGCAGCGCCAGGAGCCGCCGCCTCCTCCTCCTCCTTCCTCCTCCTCCTCCTCTTTCCTCCTCCTCCCGCAGCCCGCAGTCTCCGCGCCCTTTCCCCTCCCGGCCCCGCGAAGATGGTGGACCGCGAGCAGCTGGTGCAGAAGGCCCGGCTGGCCGAGCAAGCCGAGCGCTACGACGACATGGCGGCCGCCATGAAGAACGTGAGTGTCCGTTCCCCTCCTCTCCTCCGTTCCCTGCCGTCTCCCCGCGCCGTCCCTCGGGCTCGGGCTGGGCTGTGCCGGTGCCCGGGGCGGTTCTGGCTGCGGGCCCTGAGCCCGGAGCTCCGCGCTGGCTCCGCCGCGCCGCCCCGTGCCGTTCTGTTCGTGCCGTTCTCGTGCTGTGCCCTACGCGTGTCCTCTGTCCCGGCCCCCAGCTCTGTCTCCTCCGTTCTGCATCGTGTTTCAGCTCTGTCACCCCCCGCCGTGATCCCCTTTCCCTGTGATCGCCATCCCCTGTCTCGTTCACCGCGTGCTGCGCCGTATCTGTGTCCCCTGTTTCCTTTCTCGTCCGATATGGGCTCTGCCCCATTTGTACCCCCTCCCCGCTGCCCTGATCCCCATCCTTAGCCCGGACTGTGTTCCCCATCCCCCACCCCTTCCCTTTGCTCTTCCACTCTGTGCCGTGCCCTATCTTTGTTCTCTTATCCCTCAACCCAATCTGTGTCCCCCATCCCATTCCCCATCTATGGTGATGTGCCCCATTTGTGCCACCTCTGCCCCCAAACCGTGTCCCCAGCCCTCATCTGTGTCCCCTCTGCCCCAACCCCCATCCTGTACTCCAACCATTGTGCTGTGCACAAGCTCTTATCCCTTGCCCTAATGTGTGCCCCCCAGCCCCCATTCCGTTGCCCTCCAGCATGCCCCTTGCTCAGCCCTTTGCCGTGCCCATGCCCTACTATGGGAGCTGCCCATGGGGTGGGCACAGCCCCTGCTTCCCCCTCTCCCAGCCCTATGGGGTGAGGCTGTGGGGCATTGCTGCCCCATTGGCCCCCGTGCTGCTGCTCATCCCTTCCCCAGTGTGGCTGCTGTGCCCCTGACCCTGCGGAGCTGAGCCTTTAGCTGCCAGGGCTCTGATTTATTCTATTTCTTTTTGCTGCACTTGTTTCGAGATTTATGAATTGAGTCATGTTGTATTCATTTCATGCTCTTAAAATAAAGACTCTGCATATAGCAGGCTGATCTGATTTGTGACACCAAACGTTCCCCTTGAATGCTGACATTTTGACAATGTAAGAAGTAAGAAAAAAAAAAAAAAAACATCTCTGATCTGATCTTGCAAACAAAGCAATCGTGGGAGGCAGGATCAAGTCATTCCAGAAGATTCTGCATTTGTCATATTGCAGAGAGGCTAGACTGGGTGGAGGGAGGGAGGGGGTGCTTTAAAGGGGAAAACTGTTCTTTATGTTTGTCTCCTTAGTCAGGTCTGAACCTTTAAGAGGAGCTGGGGTGTCCTCCCTTGCTGATGAGGAGGGAATGCTGATCTAGGAGTGTCGCAGTCTGCTGGATGCAGCCCTGTTTGCTGTGTTGCACCATTTTGACAATAACCTTGCATTTATCAAGCAGACAAAATCGTCACAGCCCCAGAGCGGGGAGGGAGGAGATGTCTTTTCAAGAAATGAAATATGGATAATCGAAACCAGATAATAGCATATTAGAGCAGCTGGGCTATTCCACTGCTGCACTATGGATTTTAGACTATTTTCCGATAGCGGCATCTCTCCATTTTAAGGCAGAGCCTGCTGTGTGAGCAGCCACGGCAGCTCGCCGCACATGGATCACGCGGCCATTAGCACAAAGCCGGCAGGGATGCCTGTGGACTTAACGCAGGGGCTGGTGGCCGTATTTCTGCCCTGTGAATTTCCCCAGCCTGCTTACCGGCGATCGGCCGCTAACCCGACGTTGTCGTTAGAGACTGTATTTGCATTTTTCCTTTCAGTCCTCCCCGGCCCTGGTGAAACAGTAACCGAGCTTAATGCTGCTTATCAGTCTCCTTGTTGTTCGGCCGTAAGAAAATGACTCCCAGCGGGAGCACCGCCGCCTCCCCCCCCAGCAGACAAAAGACAGAGAGCTTTGTTCCTAATTTCTGCACGGCGCTGCCCAAACTCCGTCTCAGTCCCACGGCACTGGGCATGTCACACTCGGTTATCCCTGATCCTACCCATCCCCCAGCGCTGGGTGTGCAGGAGGCTTGTGACCTCGCACTCATTTCCGTAGCAACGCGCGGTGATGTCATGCGCTGGTGTGAGCTGCATTGCACCCAGGTGGTAGCAGAGAGCGTGCAGGCTGCATCCAGCCAAGGTAATGCAGGAGCAGGGCTGCCTCCTGCACTGAGAGCTTGCTGTCTGCTTGCTTCCTTGGCACGGTGCTTTGAAATGCTGAGCTGCTTCCCTTGAGTCAGGTGTGGTCATTATCTGCATTCGAGGCTGATTTTTCTGCAGCTTGATGTCACCATTGTGGTGTTGTGGTAACCTGGTGGGTCACTGCGCAGCATCCAGCCGTGCCATTTGGCCGCCTCATTGCTGAATGGCTGGTTGTGATGCTTTTATATACAGAAAGCAGTGTGCTGGGGCTCTCATTGTGTGCTAAATCACCAAATGCTTCTCACTGCAGCAATGGGCTGGGTCACAATAGTTTCTCCTGTGTAAATTTTAGCTGCAGGTGGTAGCCACAAGTACCAGAAATCAGAGGGGAGATGTTGCTGGGCCACGTGCTGGCCTTGCACGTGTGCGACCTTGACCACGTCCCTTGCATGCCCTGCATGCAGGGATGAGATCAGCCCTCTTGTGTGCCTGAGCTGCTCCTAGTCCCTGCAGGTCCCCAGGGCAGTGGCTGTGCTTGGCTGCCAAGCGTGCTGCTGGTTTATAAGGTGCCAGCAGCACTGCCATCTTCCTTCTGCCCAGTGCTGGCCCTTGGTTAAAGCCTTTTTGGCTTTGGCTCTGCTAAAAGTTTTGCTATCCTTATGCTGGGATCCCTGTGGCTCTTACATCCTTTATGGGCAGCACGCAGGTGACCACAGAAGGTGCGTGGTGTGACTTCTGTCAGAAAGGAGACAACTGAAAAGAATGGGGAGAGGATTATCACGTTGCATCCAGATATGTATAGTGATGGGGCTGCGCACAGAATCCTTCAGCTCACCTGAAGGTCCCCTGTGAGAGGAGTGTGTGGTTGCCTGGCTCTGGGGACCCAAGCTGTGGGTGCAGAGCATCAGCTGCAGTGCTGGGTGTGGAGGAGTGTTGGAGATAGAGCCTGGGCAGCAGCACATTATGCACACAGCGTGCCTTGATGCAGTGAGTGACTGTGGTGGGTGGAGGAGGAGACCAAGGGTGGAGAACTGCAGGACAACCTGTGCAGGCTTCTGCCGTGGCTGCTCACCAGCTGTCATCCTGCAAGTCCTGGGAGCAGGAAGAGAAGGGTGAGGTGGAAAGACAACTCCTGGAGGAGTGCTGAGCGACCATCCAGGAAGGCAGGTGCAAAGTAAGGACTATGAGCTGCCTTTGCAGCTCCTCCTGGAGAGTGATAGAAAGCTTTGGGGAAATCATTTCCAGCATCATGAAGGGTTCACTGGGGGGCCTGGAGAAGCATCCCAAGTGGGCACTGCTCTCCCTTCTGCAGTCTGAGCATGTCCCATGGCCCAAACTGCTTGGCTGTCTGTGCTCTGGGCCTGGAGCAGTGGCAGCCTGAGCAGAATAGACCCAAGCACCTCAGCGAGGTTCTCTTAGGGCTACTTAAGCACCCAAACCAAGGCTCTCCTTAAACTGCTTCTTGCCCCTTCCTGACTCTTCCAGAGAAATCTCAGGCATGCTGCAGGTCTGGTGTGCTGGGAGTGGGACGTGCCTCTCCTGGAGGGCCCTGGGGTCAGAGGGCATGGCTCTGATCACAGCCTGCTGTTCTGCTGCTCTCCTGGCCTGGCAGTGGTTTGTGGGCGGTGTTGGCTTTGGTTAAAAAGCATCTCAGGAGGTTGTGGTGGTGGGCTGTGCATGGGGCACAGCGCTGACTACCTGCACAAGTTCAGCAGGGCATTGCGCACGTTAACTGTGCTCACTGACCAGCCTTCAGCAGCCCAAGCTTTTAAAGTTTCTCTTTGAGCTCTTAAGTCTTTGTTGCTAAGCTTCATTGATGACCATTTGGGGCTCCCATGGTTGGCCAAGCACGACAGCTAGGTGTGGATGGAACAGAAAATAGCTCTTGGAAGTCAATGGTGGAGGCTGTGATGCTGAATGTAGCTGCTGAGCCCTCTGCAGATGCCTCTGGTGCATGGAGACTGTAAAGCTATCAGGCAGTCCTCTCCAAGAGCCCTTTGGTGTTTGGGGCTTGGCCAGCAGGGCTGTTGTGTGGTGGTAGCCCTGGAGGTGCAGAAGGGCTGATGACAGTTGTCTTGCTTGTTTTTCCTTCTTGTTCTGAATTTAAAACTCGAGGACCTCTGGAGCTGAAGCGCTCTATTCTTGGCTTGTCTCATCTGAACTGGATGATGTCATTTGGCATCCCCTTACCCGTCCTCATGAGCGGCTGGGTGGTGCCTGCAGGACAAGGGAGGGCTGTACAGGCAGTGTTCTGCTCCTGCCTGCCCTGCTTCCTGCCAGCAGGTAATGGATTGCTCCACCCATGGGCCTGCAGGATTTGGATTGTGATGAGGTAGTGAGGAACAAGCATGTTCCTTCACCTTCTGTTGCTGGTAGCAAGAAGATCCTTCGTTAATGGAGGTTCCCCGTCTTTTCTCTGCTCTCTCCCTTTTTCAGTGTACTGCTGGATTACTTTAAGTTGTTCTAATTGTGTCTGGGTTGGTCTAGCTGCTAGCACTCAACTTTGCAGAGCCTCAGACCTGGGGGATGAAGCAGGAGCAGCCTGATGGTTCTGATGTGCTGGAAGCAGTGTGATTCCATCTGAGAAGGAGGAAAGTGTTGGTGCACAGGGTGTTGTCTGAGCTGAGTGTTCCAGAAAGCTGCTCTCCTGCCTCCCCCAGAAATGCTGAACTGGTGCAGCTGTGGGGCTGTGGTGGGAAGAGGAGAGTGGGTTTGGGTCCAGAGAGATCTCTGTGGACAGGAACAAATTGGCATTGTGACACATGGACGCTATAGCAAAGATCTTCAGCTTCCATTCTAAGCAACTTTATGTCAAGTAAAGGAATGAATGCGTAAAGATCGTAGGCAAGGGTGTGTATTGAAGGAAAGAACAAAACCCCAAGGTTCTGTGTCCACTTCCCCATGCTGGGGGAACCAGCTGCTGCCTGGGAGGTGGCTTTGTCTGAGCTCATGCTTTTCTGCCCGCCTCCACCTCCTGACTGGTGACTGCCAATGAGAAACACACAGTGGAATAACTGCAGGACAAAGCACAGAACAACAGCATTTGCCTTCCCAAGCATTTCTTCACTGTCAGTCTTGATGAGATACAGGCACCATCTTCTGCTTCACCACCAAGCCGTGATGCAGGGCTGCAGCCATCTCGGCGCAGCTGATGCACCTGGGTGCCTCCAGGCACTCCTCTGCACCTCAGTGCTCTGCAACACAAGATGGCTTCTTCTGAAGCAATGCTGATAAGAGCACTTTTGTGCTAACTGCTTGGGACCCTTTTCCCTTCACTGTCCAGCCCTTCTTTAGTTCTTAGAAGATAAATAGACTAATGTGTCCTTGGCTGAAGCCTCTGTCCCTTCTGATAGATTAACGAGTCTGCAGACAAATGGCAATCTGATGTCTGAAAAGCCAAAAAAACAAAACACCATTAAAACAGTGGATGTTGAGCTCATCAAATTCTGCTAGTGATGGCTGCTGTGCTGGAAGGCGATAGCTGGGAACCAGTTTTAGTGCCTGCTGTGATGGAGGGGAAGCGGCTGCAAATCGGTGGCTGCACTGGTGGAGATACGGTGTTTGTCTGTCAGCCTGTGCAACCTCCATCTCGTCTTGAGGTTGTTGTTCAGATAAATGGCCACGGGTGCCTTCATGCTGGCAGTGGTTAGATAAAACGCTGTGCTGCTGCCTCTGCAGCTCTCCATCTCTGGAGCTGTGAGATCTTCTTCCCCTGCAGACATAAAATGGCTTTCTGGGAGCACAGCCCTGTGCAGCACGGTGCTGCCTTGAGCCAGTTAGGCTGTCCTGAGCAGGCACTGACCTGAGCACTGGCACTGCTGGTGTCCAGGAAGGGACCCTCCTGGGTCCCACATCACCTCTTGTCCCTGCAGCATGCAGCAAGCTGAGCTTTTCAGCAGCACATGGGAGGCTTTGTAACCTGCACTCATTCCAGGGCAATTAGGAAAGGGGAAGGATGGAAACCCAGAAGCAGTGTGCTTCATGTAACGTAGTATTGTCTCTGTCACAGCCAGTGCTGCCAATTCAGCTTTCTCTTGCGTGTTCCTCCCTGTCTGCTTCAGCTAATGAACAGGCTCCCTCCTCCCATCTGAAAACTACGGAAAATGCTGACAAAAAGACTTCCATTTCTGCTCTAGAGGCGTTTCTTTGAAGCAGGAGGCCCTGCTCCTCCCTCCGGAGTGCGGCTGTCAAGATGCAGGATCTCAGCATTGAGATGTGGGGTCCTGGCACTGCTGTGGGGCTTTGTGCTCCGAGGAGCTGCACAAAGGCAGCGGGGCTGAGCCGTGTGTCCATCCAGCCCTGCTCCATGCCCACTGCTGCTGGCCTTGTGCTGGGGTCAGGCAGCTGGAAACGCAGTGGTGACAGAGTGTGTGGTTGCACGGTGTGCATGGAGCCAGTGATCTGCAGCAGCTGAGGAGCATGAAGGAAGACAAAAGAATTTAATAAGGAGAGGAAGTATGAAGGTTTTTATTTTCTGTGCTAGGTTAGATTTAGTGACATCACAAGAATGACCCAGCACGTGCTTGGTTAGGTATTAAACAACCAGAGTTTTGGCCTGTGACCGGCGATCTGGTGACCAGGGACAGTGCATTAGTTAACGACAGGAGGATGGAGGGTAACCAGAGAACATATCCCTGATGGCATGAGATTCCCTTAAAGTGATCCGAGGATTAGGGATTAGAGGACTTAATGTTTTCCTTTGCTAAAGGAGATGTTGCATGGAGCCAGCCTATGGGCGTTGGAGGCGGCTGCGCTTGGACATACGCAAGTCTGCGAGGACTCAAAGTACAAAGCATTCCTTAATTGTTTGCAAATTCCTTCTGATCTTGCTGGGTGAGTTGGCTTGCTTGGGACGTATCTTTGCTTACGTCTGGGGCAAAGCTTCTTGGCGTGTCAGGGTGCCGCTGATTCCTCTTTAAGGTGGATTCAGCACGGCTGTAGGGAAATGCTGGTGAGAAGTCTGAGCCAAAGAGTGAAGTAGGTTGCTGATGGACGTCTTGTTTGGACAGTTGTGTTTCTCTGCAGCATCGGGTTTATTAATAGTAGCTGGAGAAGCTGTTGCTGTGCACTGTGCTAACAGCTATGCTTAAAAACTGCTGCAGGAGATCTGCACTTGTAAAAAGGCTAATGCTTAGTATGCGGCAGTGAATGAGGACTTGGGGAGGATTAACAGGCTTTGATTTACACCCAGCTGGGGAACTCGATGGAGCTTTGTCTGTTGATGCTGTCCTTACGTGGGATGAATTCCTCATTTCCTTGAAGTTGAGAGTTTGGCTTCTTGTGCTTGGCCGTGCCACCTGCCATGAGCTGAACTCAGAGCCCCTCAGGCATCCACAGGGAGCTGGAGGAGGTGGCTGGAGCCCAGTGGTGGAGGTAAAATCCATGGCCAGACTGGGATAAGTGAAGTGACCCACCTCGTGAGGGGGGCTATTCAGAACTGTGCTCCAGGCTGGCAGGGCAAAAGCTTGAATTGCCTTTCTTCAAGTTCATTCAAGAAATAACATTATCTTTGCTAGAGGCGTGGAAGATCAAGCCTGAAATCCCTGAAGCAGGGGAGGGCGAAGTACATCTGGAGGGATAATCACCTTACTCACCGATGCGGAAATGAAACCTGCAGTGGAGCTGTGCTGGAGTCCACCTGGGCGTTCTGCAGTCTCATGCTTAATCTGGTAAAACACGTTGCAGATCAAAAGACCTAGAGCAAAAAAATATGTATCTTGTTTGCCTTTTTTTTGCCTTGATGTGCAATGAGCAGACTTCCCCATAGCGTTTAGGAGAAATGAGATGAAGCAGTTAAAAACCATATGCACTGGCTACAGGGAGTCCTCTGCCTGGTGTCACCTTCTCCCATTTCATGGTGCTGGAGCAGCAGCCTGCCAGCTGCAGCGCTTGGCTCTGCAGGAGGAGGCCATGTGAGCAGGAAGGAGACACTTGCCCATGGCACACTGACTGTCCTCTCAGTGTACCTGAGTAGTCTGTGAGCACAGCACAGCACCATCTCTTTCTGAAGCCTGCAGCGGGGTCAGACATCTCATACTGGCATTGCATCCCACCCAGAGCTTCAGGTGCCGTGATTTGGTGGCAGGTCACTTGCTTCCCAGCAGTGGGGCTGGAGCTGAGCCTGATTAGTGCTCGTGGAAGCTGTGAGGTAAGTCTTTAAGCAGCTAATGCGCCCAGCAGCATCACACACCCTCCATGCCACGGAGCTTGGTTTGTTTATCTAGCTTGTCCCCACTAGAGTACCTCCACCATTAGCTTGATTTTATTGTTCTGCCATCAACTAGGAGGAAAAAGCACATCTTGTAGAGTCTTACTGCTTTAGGAGTGAGCAGTGGTGGTCCTGTGGTTCCTTCAGTTGAAAATCCCATGAGTAGATGGGCTTCTCTTTAAACACATACAAAAATGCTGCTGGGGAAAGGGGCCGCAGTTATCCTTCAAGAACTGACATCTGGAGAAGCTCCTTTGTGCAGCCCAGAAAAGCCTCGAGAAACACTGAATTGGCATTCACCTTTAAAAAGGTGAGTTTTTAAAACTGCTGGTGCGCTGCAAGGTCTTGTCTGAGCTGCCATGTCAGTGCCATGCTGCTGATTTGGTCTTTTGCAGAGAGCTGGCGCAGAAGGTGAGCAACCTGGGTAACGGGAGGCAGGAGAGCGGCGGAGCAGAGTGGTGATCCTGGGCTGCTGCAGAGCTGCTTGCAGAAATGCAAAAGAGGGCAGATGTTGTTGCCAGCCTGCCATGTCTTGGGGAAGGGATAACTTAATGCCCTTCTGTTCCTTTTGTAGTTAGCAGGCAAAGGTGCTGGTATCCCATCTGTCAGAGACAGCGTGACGCGCCCAGAGTGCCAGTTCTGAATGCTCAGCTGATGTGTCTTGACTTGCTGCTTTCTCCATCTGCCAGTAGGAAGATGTTAGATAACAGAGATGGATGGTTTTTCCCAAGAGTTTTTAATAGGTGTGAGGCAGCTAGTGGCAACCATGAGCTGTCCTGTGACAAGTTCTCACCTGATTCAAAAGCCTGCCTTTCAGTAAGGCCAACAGGAACCACAGTGAGGAACGTAAGTAGAACTTGAGCTCTAATTCCTTAATGTCTCAAAGTGAATACTAGCCATGGGCACAGCTCCCTGTGCTGAACCGAAAGTGGTGTGCAGCTTGAATGCACTTGAAATGCATACACCTTGTCCATGTTGGAGGCTTGGGTTACTTCTTCCTTGTGACCATGTTGGAGAGAGTGGAAATTCATACCATCAATCAAGAATGAGTTGAGAAGTGTTGAATGGAAGATGAAACAAATAGACAGCAAAAATAAGGCAAGTTACCAGAAGTCACTGTTCAAGGTCAGGCTGGATGGGGCTCTGTGCACCATGATCTAGCTACAGATGTCTGATGGTGATGGTTGGACTAGATGATCTTAGTGATCATATCCAGCCTTAATGATTCTGTGTCCCTGTTCATTGCAAGGGAGTTGGACTACGTGACCTTTAAGGGGCCCTTCCAACTCAAATGATTCTGTCAGGTGGTTGGATTGTCCTCAAGCCAGTGGTCATGGCAGGCTGCAGGGCCCAATGCTGTACCTGGAAGCCATGTACAGAGAGCACAGGGGTATGCTCCCTTGTGCCTGCCCTATCTGGAAAGCTGTGGAAGAACTGGAGAGGCAAATCTTTGGCACCCAGGTGTTCTGCAGTGGGAAAAACTGAGCTGTTAGACCAGATCCTGGGGCTGCAGCTCTGCAGATAAGGAACTGCAACGAAGCACTGTTATATGCAGAATGGGGACAGCTCAGAGTTCTGTCTCTGGCTTTCTCTCCACAGTTCCCTTACGACCTTTTGCATGCAGAAACTTAAGGTAGGAGTGATCCACATACCTGGAACTTGCGTTTTGTCTCACTTAAATCCATCCAAGCAATTAGAAGTAGATCTGCAGGCTCTGAGGACAGTCAGACTCGTGTGCTGTGTGATGAAATTCACTTGGCTTAAGTGGTTGTTGAGCTGCAGAGGCCGATAAATAAATGAGCTCTTGGTCTTCGTACGCCTCTCAATTTGCAGACTTTGTCTCAGGTGGTTCAATGTCGCCTTAAATAATAAGGGCTGCAGGGCCTGATGAAAGCTCCTATTAGCTGGAGCAGCATGCAGAGATCCTAATCAGTGTCTGAAGTGCCTCAGTAGCATCTGAGATCCAGTTATGCTATGTGTAATAAGCAGCCTGACTTTCCAGGCGCTGCCTCTTGATGCACCGTGGGCAGTTTGCAGCTTAATGGCAGAACTGTCCATCGTGCCTCCGGGTGCATTTGGCTTTTTCATCACCTGGTGATGGAAGCAAGCCCTGTGAGCTTCAAAATGGGAACCAGACTGCCATTATTCATACTGAAAGCGTTGAATGAGACAGCAGAGGGGACGAGCTTCTGCCCACAGCCTGCGTGTGCATTTCTGGTTTTGTCCAGGGCTGGGGGAGGGGCTGATCTGAGGCCTAGAGTTCCCCAAATCAGAAACGCTCAGAAAATGAGCACAAGGGACAGTGGAGGAGGTCAGAAGGAGAGAGAAGCACTTATGGTACAGCTTCCATTTTAGAAGTATAACGTCAGAGAGGAGGCTGGAAAATGGGTGAGGACCTGAACCTGTGAAGTCTGGTAAGATTCTTGATTTAGATCTGGTTTAACGCACGCCTACCATGTGTTGAAGTAGGACAGAGCTTGAGAAAGGCATCTTTCCAGCAGAACGCTGGGACAGCTCTTGGGCATTCAAGGAGAAGCTGTACTTTGCTGAGCTGAGGCATTCAGCTGTGGCCCTAAACAAGCCAATGGGCAGTGGGGACAGTTCAGCATGCTCAAGGGAAGTCATTTCTTCAGAAACCAGATGTGGGGAGAGGTGAGGCAGTGAGAATTCCAGTGGTGGGACTTTTGGCCAGAATGTGGCTTGAGAAGCTCGTTGGCCTTTTAAAAAATGAAACAGAAAAGGGGACCTTGGAGCCAGACCTCAGTGTGACTAATAAGCCGTGTGTGAGGGAAGATGAGGCGAGTGCTGGGGTTTCTGCAGAAAGATAACATGCTTAATTACATGGTGCAGAAACCATAGGTAGAACAGAAGCAGCCCTGCTCAGCTTGAAAGGGGTAACAGCTGGGCTTGGGGCAGCAAAGGGAAGAATGGCAGTGAGCATTGCAAACTGCAGTGTCTGACTGTAAATGAACCCTGTGCAGGAGCACAGCATAGCAGTAATCAGTGACGGTTCTGAGAAAGGTGAGGTGTGTTGTGGCCAGCTGGGGGTTCGCAGCTGTAGACTTTGTAGATATCTGGTGTCTTCAGAGGCCTGAGGTCTCTCCTGGGCAATCAGAAGAGCAAGTGCTGTGCATTATGGTGTGGATGAAGCTGTTGGATGTTGATGGTACTCCCTGGGGAAGAACGCCTGGGTCTGTTCAGCTTGCTGTGCTGCATGCTTTAAGACATCAAAACTAGGTAGCAGCCATAAAGGTGGGTATTTAGTCATCAAATGTCAGTGAAAGTCCACGTGTGTGAGGATAAGTGGGTAAAACTAAACTCCATGAGCAGCTCTGCTGCACCTCTGTAGCTGAAGGGTCTGTGTTGCTGAGCATTGATCGGTCCAAACCTACCAGTGTGAGGGGTGAAGTGCAGAATGGAGCCCTGCAATAAGCCTATTAGCAAACATTCCCTGTGGATCCCAAAGGAACCCACTAATTTAGGATGCTTCTGGAAGGAGGGCTCGGTGGGACAGCTATGGGCTTCCAGAGAGCTCAGACTGTGAGTTTAGTGGCAGGTGAAGGTTTGTGTATTGGCTCTTCCATGTAAAGCTGAGCCTTCCCCTGGCTGCAACGTGATACTTGAGCGTGTGGGGAGCCTGCCAGGGCTTGAGTATAGCGCTGAGTCACAGCTCACAGCTGCAGCAGAGAAACTGGGAGAACCTTCTCTGGGCTCGTGCTGCCTGCTGAGAGCTCTGCTGCTAAGCAGAGGGCTTTGCAGGTCTATAAATCTCCAGAGTCAAGCAGCAGAAACCCTAAACTCTCAGCAGGCTTTGTCCAGAGGGGACTGCTGCAGTAGCTGTGTTGCTGTACGGAGCTCAGCCCCGTGGATGTGCAGGGACACAAAGGGCGAAACGAAGCTTGGTGCTTTCTGGGACTTGCAGTGCAAGGCTGGTCTATGTGCTGCCAGCCAGGGGAGCAAAGCACCAAAGGTGACTTTTCTGTGCATCACTGCAGTGCTGCATCTTGCAGGAAGCCTGGTGCTGCTCCTGGTTACGTGCTCAGTGCCTAGAAAGGAGTTACGTGCTTAACAAGGTCCCCTTTCTACTTTGGTAATTTCCCCACCAGTTCCCTGGAGAAATCTTTGTGTTCTCCACAGGTGTACGTTCCATCTGTCAGCCTGGTGAGTTGTTTTTTTTGAAAGGATTTTGACAGGCAACTTTCTTCTGTAATCCTTAATAGCTTCAAATTTAAAATGTTTATGGCAATGATAATCCTCCGAAACTCCCTGTAGCTTTAATAAATTTGTCCTTCTACAAGACTCCTGGTGGGAGGAGGTAAATCTAATTCTGCTGTATGCTTTCTGTGGTGATGACTATCTGCAGATGTGGCTGTGGGCATTTAGATTTAGATTTAGATTAATCTGCCCGGGCCATGCTTGAAACTGGTGTAGGACAGGAACATCTTGCTGAAAGCCAGCTCTAAAACTGGAGTCAAGACAGAAGCTCTACTGGAGGTCCTGGAGGTGTTCAAGAACCGTGGAGATGTGGCCTTGAGGAGCCATGGTTAGTGGACCTGGTGGGGCTGGGTTGAGGTTGGACTAGATACTAGATTGTCTTAAAGGCCTTTTCCTACCTTAGTGATTTTACTGAGCTGCCACATCTCTTGTGGTGTAGCAGTCAGTGATGGACTGTCCGGATTTCTGACTGGAAGATAAGAGAACATGTTGGGTTGTGACTTCTGGATGTCTCCAGTCCCAACTCACCAGAGTGGGGCTGCCTGGATCAAGAGGCTGCCTGGATCAAGATCTTGTCTCCATCTCCAAGGATGGACAACCTGTAAGCTGTAGGGCAGTGGGGCACCATAATTATGCTTGAGGAGCTTTGGGGGGCTGTGCCCTCACTGACACAGTGTTCACTCACTGATGGTGTGTAGTTCCAGGATGCCCAAATAAGATTCTGGGCTGGGCCATGCTCCCCTCCCAGCCGGATCCCTGTGCTTCCTGGTTGCCATCATAACCATGGTTATCTGGGCCTAGAGCAAACCTTGCCCCCGTCAGCACTGGTGTGAATGACTCAGTATTTGCAGAAGCCTTTCGTGTACAAACTATGACCTCATCCTCACAGGAGTGTCTGCCTGGCTTGGAAGGGTCCCACAGGTTCTGTTCTGTTGGCATTCCTCCGGTGTGGCAGGACACCTGGAGCAGCTGGATTTTGGGAACAATTTCTTCTCCAAAAGGGTGGTGATGCGTTGGGATTGATGGAGTACGTGTCCCTGGAGGTGTTGAAGAACCATGGAGTGTGGCACTGAGGGATGTGGTTAGTGGGCATGGACTTGGGGATCTGTGAGATTTTTTCCGACCTTAATGATTCTATGAGTTTTGATGCTGTGGCTCCGTCATCTCAGCTGCTCTGTGCTGTGTTGAGTGAGGCAGGGAGAAGTGATATGGTGCATTAACGCTCTTATTGTCAATGAAGAAAATCCCGTGTGGGAAGAGCATGCTCTTGCCACGTGAGCTTTCAAATCCTTATCTCCATAGATGCCTTAGGCAGCTATAATTTTAACATCTAACGTATTTTTTTGGCATCTCAAAAGCACATAAAATGCTCATGGGAAATGGAAAAGCTGAACACATTGTAGCTGAATTATCTGTCTTGTTAATCCATTCAACTAGCTTGTAACCCTAGAACATCACCACCCATCTCAGTGCTTCCTCTCATCAGCATCTTCCCTCAGGTGAAATGAAATGCACCTTCTTCCTCGTGGATTTCTCTCATTCTGGAAAACACCGATATTTCTAAGATGGAGGATAACATGAACAAATCCCAGCCTCTGAGATCAACAAGTCCAACCATCAGCCCGTGGCTCCAGTGGGACTAGATGGTCAGAGAGGTCTTTTCCAACCTTTCTGATTCTGTGAGCTGGGGGCTGGGCCCCACGGCGTGGCCTCCCTCTTGGATGAGTTTGGGTGCCTGCTGACTGCGCAGGTTTGGCCGGCTCCATTCTCCCATTCCTACACAGAGCACTGCAGTGCTGAGTTGCGATGGGAGCAGCGAGCGGCTCTGCGGTTAACCCGAGTCTCTCTTCTCTCTTCCTCTCTTGGTACAGGTGACAGAACTGAACGAGCCTCTGTCCAATGAAGAGAGGAACCTCCTGTCCGTCGCCTACAAGAACGTCGTGGGGGCACGGCGCTCGTCCTGGCGAGTCATCAGCAGCATCGAGCAGAAGACCTCCGCTGATGGCAATGAGAAGAAGATCGAAATGGTCCGGGCCTACCGCGAGAAAATCGAGAAGGAGTTGGAAGCCGTGTGCCAGGACGTGCTGAGCCTGCTGGACAACTACCTGATCAAGAACTGCAGCGAGACGCAGTACGAGAGCAAAGTCTTCTACCTGAAGATGAAAGGGGACTATTACCGCTACCTGGCCGAGGTGGCCACGGGCGAGAAGAGGGCGACCGTGGTGGAGTCTTCAGAGAAGGCCTACAGCGAGGCTCACGAGATCAGCAAGGAGCACATGCAGCCCACCCACCCCATCCGGCTCGGCCTGGCGCTCAACTACTCCGTTTTCTACTACGAGATCCAGAACGCCCCGGAGCAGGCCTGCCACCTGGCCAAGACGGCGTTCGACGACGCCATCGCCGAGCTGGACACCCTCAACGAGGACTCCTACAAGGACTCAACGCTCATCATGCAGCTCCTCCGCGACAACCTAACGCTCTGGACAAGCGATCAGCAAGATGACGACGGTGGAGAAGGCAACAATTAGACCCCCAGATGGACTGGCAGCCGCACGCTGATGCTAACTACTGCAGTCTTTATTTTTTTCCCACGAGTGGGGGGGTCAGGGGTGGGGGAGGGATCGGGAGGGGACACCTTCCCAGGGAGGCCCCCACAACCTGTCTTTGATTGCCTCTTTGACATTTTTGCCAAAACACCACTAGTGGAAGTCAGGCTGGCTGTGCTGGTATGGAATATAGCAGCCTCACTGGCATATGGACTGTTCTGTAGATTATTAATACAAGTGGAGCTGTCTTTAATTTAACTTTATTGCTAGAAATAAAAGGGTTTTAAGATGAATTAACTTGGAATGGAATGGCCCTCGTTTTTGAGAAAAGCTACACAAAAGGAAGTTCTGTGGTTCCAGTAAGGCTTTGTGCGTTTGTTTCCTCAGCTCAAGTGCCGCGTCCGTACCGGAGCGCTCTGCCTGTCAGGGCCCAGCTTCAAATCCCCACGTTGAAAAGGAATAATAATAATAATTTAAAAAAGTCTAAAGAGTTTGGGGCTTGTAAAGCTCCAGGATTTAGGCCATTTAATCTTTTTTTGTGACAGATATTAGGGTAGCTTACAGTATTAACACTAAATTGCAGTTTACAGTATTTCTACATTACAGCCATATGACATCAAGCCTTTGATTGTCTGTTTTCTTTTGCTAGTTCTTTTGGCTTGCCTTCCTGATCAGTCCTCGCCTGTGGACTGGCTTTAGCTATTCTGTGTCGCCCAAGGCAAGAAGACTGCCTGCCCCACGAACATCAAAAGCTGCTCTAGTTTTTGGTCAACAGCTTAACAGGTGCTTGGCTAGCGGCTGTTTAAACTATTTTAGTCCACAGCAAAAGGTTTAAGAACTTAATTAGGAAAAGGGGGAAGTGTTTAAACTTAAAATGCCACTGAAAAAAAAAAAATAATAAAAAACAATAATAATAATAAAAAAAAAAAAGAGAATTCAGGTCTGTATGTCATGTACTGTGTTTGGTATTTCAAAGACCATCCTGATTTAAGGTGCCACAGCTGCTTCCTCAGGGATTGCACTGCCATTTCACTCTGCCTGACTTTCTCCCACTGTACCATGAGGTTTGTCAGCAGATCTCAGGCACCCGGGCTCCCTTGTTTGTCACCAGGGAAGCCAGGTGCGATTTCTTTCTCCTGGGGAAGCTTGTGGTGTAATGAGTGAACTTCAGGAGCTTAGAAACTAATTTGGTAGAGAAATCCTCAAGGGAAGAGCTACAATCATAGACATTTCTATCAAGCATCAGGAGCCCAGGAACTTAGTTCTCAACAAAACCTTTTCCAAATCTCTTATCTGCCAGGGGGTGGGAGAGGGCCGTCCGAGTTGCTTAGCAGGTGAGGTTTACCCCATTTGGAGTCAATTTTGTTACCTAACTGTTGGAAGTTCCCTGCTGCCCCGCGTTGCTCCGGCCCACAGCTGTGTGCTTTCCCCATCCCGCAGGGGGTGCAGCGATGCCGCGGCCCCACAGCTGCTCTTTGGGCTCTTTGGGGTGCCTTGGTAGAGCCGTGCCCGGGCTGACGGCCTGCAATGGAGGATCTGTGTAGCCGCCTTCCCTCCCCTCGGTTTTCCCCTCGCTGTCCGGTGAGCAGTGTTGTCCCGGCTGTATAATTTGGAAGTGATTTACTGGAATTACAAAACCTGTTGGGTTTTTTTTGTTGTTGTTGTTGGTTTGTTTTCCTTTCTGGCTTTGGCTCTGGCTGCTTTAGGAAACCTGCGCAGGAGAGATGGCACGAGAGGGCTCCAAGGGGAGTGGGGTCAGGGGTTGATTTTTAAGCAGCTTGAATGGTTTCTTTCATTTTCTAAGAAATGCACTTGCCTATGATACTGTCTCTCCAGTGAAATGATTACTGCTCCATTACTCTATTGATACAATATTGTGCATGCTAGTGTCGTATTTCTATACAGTAGCTTGAAATTTATTAACTTATACTGTAGATGTTATGTATTCCTATGACAAAATAGTCTTCAAAAATTTTTTAAAGTTTTTTAATTTATTTTTCTTTTGGGGGTAAAGTTTGCTCTACCAAATAGTGATCGTAACAAACTGATCTGTTATGGATGTTGCTATAGTGACATGCAATTATATATGATTTTGTTTTTAAAAAGGAAAAAAAAGCAAAAGAAAAACACCAGTGTTAGCTTAATCTTAATGTCTGGTGTTCGTCATGGTGAAATTATAACTATTACAGTGTAGGAGAACAATGACTGTGTTCTTTGAATGAGCCTTTGTTTGTGCTTTTTGTCATGTTATGCAGTGAACTATTTTTAAGGTCTAATCAGTGATTATTTTTCCAACTCCGTGTTTCTGTAAGGAATTATTTCACACACGGACCATTCTTAGCAGTTTTCCTCAGTGATGGAATATCATGAATGTGAGTCATTATGTAGCCGTCGTACATTGAGCAAAATAAACTTACAGATCTGACGTCAGCGCTGCTCAATTCTCTTGCGTCTCTCGAGTCGCCGGGGGCTGGAGGGCGGCTTGGCATCCACCTCTTCCCAACCATTCGCATCCACCTCTTCCCAACCTGTGTTGGTACCCCAGCCATTCGTGTCCCATTCCCACCCTTGGCCTTGGGGACATCCTGGTGTCCCTTCCCAGCTGTCGGCATCCGCTTCTTCCTAACCCGTGTTGGCATCCCCCTTCCTTCCCAACCTATGTTGGCGTCACCTTCCCAACAGTTCTCATCCCCAACCGTTGATGTCCCCTTCCCACCCTTGGCTTTGGGGACCTTGGGCAGTCCTTTCCCCTGGCCCAACACAGGGCTGAGGACCCCATGGGTGTAATCTCAGTGCCTTGTGCGTGGCCGCGCTCTGCCTGTCCCTGCCTCGCTGCCTCCCAGCAGCTTTTTCCGCTCAGCACGCTGTGCGCTGACTCACTCTGTAAAAATAATCCCCTCCCTTGGAAACTGAACGCCCAAAGTGGGTGTTGTTGACTCGCCCACGGCCAGGCTGTGCTGCTGCCTCCCCACCTGTGTGCCCAGCCCTGGGGCCTGGCACAGCGCTGCCGTGCTGATAAAGGTGCCTGGGGGCTGGGACAGCACACGGTGCCGCCTCCAGCTGCGGTGCCACCCTGCTGCACTGGGTGACGTGTGTTCATTGCACACCTCTGCACACAGCCAGGATGTCCATTGCTGGTCCCTAGGGCTGGCACTGCTCTCGCTATGGCAACTGTCTCCACCACTGGTTTCTGTGGCCACCCATCCCATAATGTTACACGTGTGTGCCCTGGGGGTCCCCGTGCTCTGGGGGGCTGGGCTGACAGAGGAGCCCCACGGCTGTAGGATTCCTCCCCGGTCATTGCCTGCCTCCGGGATGACTCAGGGGGGATTAGAGGGATTTGTAGGAGCAGGAACACGGCTGCCGGCAGCCTGGCCATGTAGGGCCAGCCCTGACCCTTGCATGGAGGTGTGGGCACAGGAAGGGTGTGAGGATTCTGACACTGTGCCCGGCCCCTTGAGCTGGGGCTGGAGGTGTGCAAAGCCCCATCTGCCCGACTCATCCCAATGGGGTGAAAGGAAGGAGCATAACGGAGTGGAGGCTGTGCATCCCAGAAGGAATTGTGAATGGCAGCATGCTGCTGGGTTGGGAGTCCTGTTCTGACCTCCTGAGCTTCTGCCCAAGCTTCCCTGCAAGCTGCAGGGGGTGCCTGTTTTATGGGATGTAGAGACCCAGGGTGTTGGTTCCAGGATGGGGATACGCAGCAGGTTGGACATATGAGATGTTGAGATCTGGGGTGGTGATGCTCAGAGCTTTGGAGAAGAGGAATGATGAGGTGTTGAGACCCAAAGTGCTGAGATCTGAGGTTTTAGGGACCTGGGATGGAGGAGAAATGGGATGCTGAGATCTGGGAGATGGGAGACCTGGAATTTTGGGGACCCTGGATACTGGTCGCAGTGCTGTTGGAGAGTCAGGATGTCATGACCTCAAGTGGTAGATATGTAATGTTGAGACCCAGGACTCTGGAGACCCAAGGTGTCAGATCCCCAGGACATGGAGACCAGGACATTAACCTTGGGATGTTGGAGACCCACACTGCTGAAACCCAGGGTGTGGGAAGCAGGGACATGGCCCTGCATGAAGCCAGCAGTTGGACTCAGTGATCCTTATGGATCCCTTCCAACACAGGATAACCCATTATTCTATGATCCTACGACTCTGGAGACCTGGGATGTCCAGATGTGGGGTATGGGGTGTGAGAAATGGCATGTAGGCTCTAGGATGTGGCCGGCAGACACAGGGCAGGATTCTTCCGTCACTTTTATTCCCATCATTTTTTTCTTTTCCTCCATGTTTTTTCAAGGCACTGGGGTGATGGGTGAGTACAAATAAAAAATACAAAGGGGGGCAGGAGTTGGGGGCAGGCGTGTGGGGTGCGTGGCAGGGACAGCAGCCGGGCCTCTTCCTACTTCTTGGCTGGTTCTTCCTTCTTGGCCTCAACGGTGACAGGGATGGTGATCTCAGATGACTGGATGGCCGGTTTGGGCAGCGGGGCTTCCACTGTCAGCATCCCATCAGGGGACAGAGAGGAGCGCACGGCTGTGGCTTCCACACCGGGGGGAAGGCTGTGGAGAGAGGGGAGAGGTCAGAAAATCCCCACATTTGTGTGCCCCCTCTCTCCCCAGCCTGGTACTTACGTGTATTTGCGGGTGAAGCACCTGGAGATGAAGCCGTGCTCGTCCTGTTTCTCCTCATGCTTGCCTGGAAGGAATAAACAGCAAAGGGTTGGTGCCCATTGGGTCTCCACAGTTGTGGTTTGCCTTTCCCTGCTCCATCAACTCTGGGATGGAAGCACTCCTGCTTGCCCTACATGCAGCCCTGAGTGATGGGAGACACCTGTGTCCCTACAGGAGAAGCCCCTACACTTGAGGGCAGAAAACAGACGGTGATGGTGGACCCAACCGACCTCCATTGCCTTTGTTTCAGCTTCCCATTGTGCTGGGCACACTGCTGGCCTCATGCCATGGGTCTGTGTTTTGTCACAGCACCCCTTGCTGAGCCCCCTCCCAGACATGCAGGGATGCTCAGGGTGCTGTGGGCCTGGCTCTGCCCCATGGCACTGCCAGCTCTGTCCCGATGGGGCACAGATCGCATCCCTACCATGGGCTGCGCACAGCAGCAGTGTGGGGCTGGGGACTGTGCACCCAGCACACTGTGTACACCGTGAGTCATGCCTGGAATGCACTTGTAACCCTATGCCTTCTCTGTTAGTTTATCATTTTCCCTTTTTTTTCCCCTTCCTTTTCTCTTTCTTCCTTTTCCACTTTCCTTTTCCTTTTTCCCTTTTCCCTCTCCTCTCTTCTCCTCCCTCTTTCGCTTTTTCTTTCCTCTCCCCTTCCCCTTTCACTTTCCTTTTCCTTTCCTTCCCTATTTCCTTTCCTTTGCCCTTTTCCCTTTTCCCTTTCCCTTTCCCCTTTCTCCTTCCCTCCCCCTTTCTTTTCTTTCCCTTTCCCTTTCCATCCCTATTTCCCTTTTCCTTTCTTATTTCCCTTTTACCTTTTCCCTTCTCCCTTTTCCCTTTTTTCTTTTCCCCTTCTCCCATTTCCCTTTTCTCTCTCCCCATTTCCTTTTCCTTTTTGCCTTTTCCTTTTTCCTTTTCCCTTCCACCTTTCCCACACTCTTTCTTTCCCCTTCCCTTTCCCCTTTCCCACCTCGCTCCATTCTCACTGCATACCCCAACCACCAATACATCCACCCCACGTCCCCCATGCCCTCCACATCTCCCCGTCACCCCACCCCGCAGACCCACCGGTGATCTCCACGATGTTATCCTTGGTCTTCACCACCAGCTCTTCGGGAGCAAAGTGGTTGACATCTAGGGTGACCTTCCAGCTGTCGGCGCTCTGCCGGATCTCGGAGATGCCGCTGCTCAGCTGCCGGCTCAGTGCACGGCTGTAGGGCGACCCAGGGGCGGGCAGCAAGGCGCTCTCGCTGGGCAGCAGACGGAAGTACCCTGGCCAGGCACTGCCGCTGGGCCACTTGTACCAGTCCTCAGGGATGTGCGGCATCCCGAAGGACTGGTCGAAGAGGCGGCTGCCATGGTACCAGTCGCGGAAAGGCTCCCAGCTGGGGCTGCTGAGGAAGGTGAAGGGCACGCGGCGCTCAGCCATGGTGTGCAGGGCGGTGGTGTGGAGCGGCTGTAGGGCCTTATGAACGCGTCCCGATGGTTATTTTTAGCCGGCAGGAGCAGCTGGCTATTAATGGAAATCGCAGCGGGGCCGGGAAGGAACCAGAAGCTTTCTCTGGCCCTGCGCAGCCGCAAGCCCTGGCTGCCCGCCCCGCACGGCTCCTTGGCGCTGATGGATGGGAGCTGGATGGCTCCCAGCCTGCCCTCCCCTTCCCGTCAACAGTCCTTGGGATGCGCAGCGCTGGGGGGATGAGTCAGAGCAGGAGCCCGAGGCCAGCCCTGCGCCCACTGCGTCACCGCCGTGCTGGAAACTTCTGGAGCCCATCAGAAATGTGGAACCCCAGGGCCCGTATGGGTCAGGGTGGGGGGGTCCCAGAACCTGGGAGTGGGGTTTGTGGGGCTGATGGAGGGCAGAGGGGCCAATGGGGGTTACAGGGCTTGGTGGGGGTCAGCGGGGCCAAGTGTGGCTGATGGAGGTCAGGAGGACTGATGGAGGCTGTAGGGCTTGGTGGGGGTCAGCAGGGAATCGTACAAATCGATGCGGACTGCTGGGGTTTGCTAGGGACCAGTGGGACCAGTAGGGATTGATGGTGCTGTTGTTGGCTGATGGGGGCAGTGGGGACTGATGGAGCTGTTGCCGGTTGTTGGGAATATTGGGACTATTAGGGGCTGAGCTTTGGCCTCAAGCTGTCTGTCCAACCTTTCCCGGCTCCTGCAGTGTGCAGGCTTTGCTTTTAAGAGCCAGCACAGCCAGGAGATGGCTATAGCTGAGCCCTGATGTGCTCGGCACAGGGATGTGAGAGCCCTCCGTGTGGGGTAACTGGCACAGATGGGGATACAGGAAGGATGGGAGAGGGATCCTTCAGCAGGGGGGGCTCAGGGTGTCCCTTCTGTCCCAGCACAACCTGCTGAGCCCTTTGTCGGGGGCTGGGGTGGGGGAGAGCCCTGTGTTGTCTGGGGAATGGTACTGGAAAGGGATCAAAGCAGCTGAGCTGCAGAGCTGGAGGCGTGGGGCCACATGCTGCCGGGGGCTGGGGTGGGAGGGAGGGATGCAAAGAAACCTCTCCATGCCCCGCAGCATCATTTACAATATATACTGTATATTTTATTATAATTGAACCAGCTCACTGAATCTACAGCTGTACTCACAATCCAGAAAAAGAGAGCGCGCGAGAGAGAGGAAAATACTGAAGTATTTCTACAGAGTATTTTGTTCCAGTTGGCTCCCTCCGCGGCAGGAGACAGAGACTGTAAAAGAGGAAGACTGGAAATTTTCCCTGATGTGCTGTCCTGTCCGGGGCTCTGTCACTGTGGGAGCTGTGGCCATGGGGCAGGGATGTGGGGGCAAGTGTGGGATGGGGATGGGGGATTGGAACGGGGACGGAGATTGGAGTGGAGTCAGGGATGGGAATTGGGATTGGAGATTGAGATGGGGACTGGAATTGGAATGGGGTCGGGGATGGGAACTGAGGATTAGGATGGGGATTGGAAGGGGATGGGAATTGGGATTGGGATAGGGAACGCACCAGAGGATGCCTCCGAGCATCCCTGTGCAGGGGGAGGGCAATGCAGGGTGCCTGAAGTGCGTGGCCGTGGTCAGAGCCCCCCAGCCCACCAGCACTAAAGGGGCATTACCGGACTCAAAGGGACGCCCCAGCTCTGCGGTGCCCTCGGGGTAGGGACAAAGCCCTGATCCCATTGCGGCGCTGTGGGTTAATCCCAGCAGCTGTGCTCCCATCCCACCCGGCTCAGTGCTTCATCCTCCTCCAACCAGGCGGAAAACACACGGTCCATGTGGATTAAACACCAACAGTGGGGCCAGGGGGATGCCCCCAGGAAGGGCCTTTTTTTGTTTGTTTTTTTTGTTTTTTTTGGAAAATCAGCACAATGCTGTGGAATTGGGGCTGTCAGCAAAGCGTGTGGGCCGCATCCTTTATCTCTCATTAAAGCTCCAGGGAGGGCTGCAGGGATGCTCCAGCCCCAGGGCACAGCGAACCCACTGCCACACCATGGTGCCAGTGCAGCATCCTCCAGGAGAGGAGCCACAGCCATCCCCCAGGGCTGCAGTTCTTGGGGAAAGTGTCACCATAAAGCCATCTGGGTCAGGAACTGAAGCAGGAGGTGGCCAGGGCACCCAGCTGGGGTCGCAGTGCTCAGAGGGAGCACCACGTGTTCAGGGGCGCCCAAAGCAATGGGGGTGCAGGGGGCACCTTGGTGAGGACCACCCCACAAGCACGGTGAGACGCATCCCAAAACACACCTTTTTCACCCCAAATCCAGACCTGACAGCATTTGTTCTTCAGGGGCAGGAGATGCAAAGCCCTGGAGTGGGGGGGGGATCCCAGCCCACTCATTGGGCCCGTAACCCCGTGCGGGATGAGCACTGGGGATGTGGCGATGCTTTGTTCATCGGTGGCTCTGTGGTGCCCAGGGCTGTTGGGTCCCCAGGATAGTTCATGTCACCTCTGTCCCCAGGGGTGCCACAGGGATACAAGTCAGTGAGATGCTGCAGTTCCTTTAGGGCCACATCGCACACTCCAGCTAGGCATGGATTGGGGAAAGGTGCTCAAAAAGTCCCAAATACCCCAAAAAGCACCGCTGGATGGAGCACCCCCCCAGCTATGTCGATGTGATTTGTTCCCTCGCTCTGTGCTCGCCCCCCCTGTCCCCCCAAAATAAGCCACCCCCCACCCCATCTCCCAACCCCCAAATACCCTCCAGGCTCAGGGTCACCCCCGCCCGCTTGGCCCATCCTTGGCAATCCCCTGTTCCTGGGGTGGGACGGAGGCTCCTGGTTGGGGCGGGGGAGCTCAGAAGCCAGCGCTCTCGGAGCTGCTGCGGCTGTTGTAGCTGGGGCTGCGGCTGGGGGGGCTGCGCGAGCGGCTGGGAGGGCTGCGAGTCCGGCTGCGGCTGCGGCTGGTGCTGTAGGTGTCGTAGCTGCGGCTGCGGCTGCGGCTGTACGAGTAGGTGCTCAGCGAGCTGGAGGACGAGGGGCTGGGGCGGTAGTAGGGGATGGGACGCTTGCGAGCGCTGCGGAGGGAAAAGGGAAACCGAGTCACAGTCCTGGTGTGGGTTAGGGGAGGGATGGGGAGCAACGGCCCAACCTCCACCTCAGTGCGCTTGGGGTGGCTGCAGGGTGACAGTACCCGTCCCACATCCCCTTCCTCTCCCCTGTTCGCCCCGGGTGTTAGTCCTGGATTAGGCAGCGCCGAGGACAGAAAGTGAGCGGGTTAATGTGGCTTTTGTGTTTTCCCAGCCACCAAAGAGTGAAAGCTGCTGAAAAAGAGTTGTTAGGGATTAGCCAGCATCAGGCTGCCCGAGCTTCGACCCGCACCGGCTCCTATGGGGCAGTGACATCCGGAGCAGTGCATGGTGCTGAGCCCAGAGCCCTGCAGGTCCCCACAATTGCAAGGGACGCAGCAGTTCGTTCCTTGCCCCCTTGTCCCATCCCTACACAGCAGTGAGCAGCGTTAGTGGGACCGGAGAGAGACGCACAGATTGGAGCAGTCTGGGAGGAAGAGAAGAAGGAAGGGGAGAGGTTACCCTGCGAGCCAGGCAGGCGGCGATGCTCTCCGAGAGGAACCTTGGGATGAAATGGAAAAGGAGACATTGGCATCACTGAGGGAGAAGGAGGGGCACAGGAGGTGGCACATGGTGCCATGAAGATGTCATCTGCTGGGCCACATGCCGGCAACCCTGCAGCTCTGGGGAATTTTGGCTGTGGGGGGGTGACACGGTCAGGGCAGCAGAGCTGGCTGATATGGGCAATATTTCTCTTGTTCTGTCTTACGACTTCAGCCCAGTCCAGGAGAAATCAAAATCCTCCCATAGTGAGCAAGAGCCTGTGACTGAAAATCCAGCCAGCGCCATGCTCAGACCCTGATAGCAAGGGAGACAAATAGGTCAGAAACGAGGTAATCTCAGCTCAGCACCACTAATGCCGCCAGCGCTGCATGCTAACGAGGTGCTATATATGCACACAGTGTTTTGTCTGGCACTAAATATTGCCTGTCTTAGAGCCTGGCATCCTGAGTCAATAGGATCTCAGGAAGGAGAAAACTGCATTTAGAGGGCAGGAGACAAATGGACTTCTTGCTGGAATATACACACATAGAGTAAAATTATTCTTATTTTCTGTCTGTAAATGGGAAGAGACCAGAAGATTGTAGTACTGGAGGCAGTCTGGTTATCCATCTGGACCAGCCTGATTGGCTCTTCCTTCATCCTTAGGGTTATGTAGCTGTCCTTACAGATGTTTGTCCAGCGACTGGTCCATCCATCCTTTCACCCATCCGTTCTTCTGTACATGTATCCATCCATTCATGCAGCCTTTCACCAAGCCAGTCCAAGCATTCATCCATCCATCTATCCATCCACTCTTTCTTCCTTTCTTCCTTCCTTTCTCCTTCCTTCCATTTAACTATCCATCCATCTTGGAAGCATTCAACGCCAGGCAGGATGGGGCTTTGAGCAACTGGTTCTAGAGGGAGGTGTCCCTGCCTCTATCAGGGGGGTTGGAACCAGATGATCATAAAGGTCCCTTCCAACCCAAACCGTTCTGTGATCTTTCCTTTCTTCCATCTATACATCCATATAATCACTTAACCATCCACGCATCCAACCATCCATCCATCCGTCCATTTAACCACTCACCCACCCTTTGGGGCTGTCTGGGAGCACAGTCTGGACACAGACCATGCACAGACTTCATGCTGGGACCTACCTGGTGATCCTTCTGGGCTCCATGAAGCTGGGGGAGTCACGTCTCCTCTTCCTGATTGGGGAGTAGCTTCGGGAGCGACGCCGGGCCCGAGCAGGGTCTGGGTCACTGTGGCGTGTTCGAGGCTCATTGTCTTTCTCTCTACACCAACACAAGGAGGAGCGTTAGAGGCACGTGGGGCAACACGGCATCTGTGTGGGACACTGGGACAGCCCATGCATGGCAGGTAAAGCGCCTCCCCAAACCTGGAGGGCTGGAACCCATTCTCAGGTGTGGGTGCTCTCTGAAGGTACTTTTGAGGCTGTCCTAAGAGATGGGACACGGAAGCCATGCACATACCCAGCAGCACAGGGGCCTGGGTGGTCCCCAGGCTCTGCTTGCCACCACTGCCCATCCTTCAGACCCCAAGCCGGCCGTGTCCCCCAGCTGACCTGCTGGCAGTTTTCTTCTGCGAGGGAGAGCGGCTGCGGCTGCGTGCTGCCCGCTTGTCCCGTGAGCGGGAGCGAGACTTGGAGAGGGAAGCGCTGGAGCTCCAGGAGGTGCTGCGGTGCCCTGTGCTGTGTGAGGGGCTCTTCCTCCGCTCCGAGGCTCCGTGTCGAGAGTGCTTTGCTGACGACTCGGAGCTGCTGTTGGGACGGCCCCGGTGGTGCCTGTCCTTCACCCTGCGAGGAGCAGAGGGGATAATGTCACAGGAACGTTTTCGCCATGGTTCCTTTCCTTCTGCAACCTGTGGACTGCCCCCTGTGAGCCCATAGAGGAGCAGAAGCATCCATGTGGATCCCAAACCACCCTGATTATCATGGAATCATTGCATTGTTTGAGTTGGAAGGGCCCTTAAGGGCCATCTGGTCCCACTCCCTGCTGGGTAGAATTACAGGACATCCTGAGTTGGAAGGGGCCTGTAAAGATCATTGAGTTCAACTCTTGGCTCCACACAGGACCACCCAAAATCAAACCATATGTCTGAGAGCATTGTCCAAATGCTCCTCAAGCTCCAGCAGCTCACGGCCATGACCCCTGCCCTGGGGAGCCTGTCCCAGTGCCTGACCACCCTCTTAGTGAAGAACCTTTTCTTGACATCCAACCTGATGCCCCAAGATCCCACAGAGCCGTCTGGGCACTATGGGGCTCACCCATCCCCACTGGAATCGCTCTCCAACAGCACGCCAACCCAATGGCCACCCACCCTAGTCTTGGAGCACATCCCACACCTGGATAGCAACAGGACACCCCGGATACCCATGCTTCCGATGTAGTGGCACCCAGATTGCTCTTACTTCTTAGCGTGGGCACCGTGGGTCCTGTCGGGGCTGAGCGGGTGCGAGCACACCGAGCCCTCCGAGTCACTGCTGTAGCCAGTGGGGCTGAGCCCCGTTGGGGCCGGCAGGCGGGGGGCCTGACCGCGGTGTCGGGGCGGCGATGCAGAGCGGGAGCGGTGCCGGTGGCCGTGCTTGGCTCGCTCCGGCGAGGGCGAGTGGGCACCATGACGGCCGCCCCGGGTGCGAGGGGACGGCGGGTCCGTCCTGCCGCGAGGCCGTGGAGAAGGGGACGGCGAGGCCGGCCTCTGGCAGGGGGAAGAGAGACAGAGAGAATGGGGACAGGCGGAGGGGAGAGGAGAAGAAAGAAGGAGAAAGCGGTCTTTAGTGGAGCGCGCCGGGCCGGGGCTTGGTGCACAACGTCAACGCACATCGCATTAAGGCAGGCTACACAGATGCTACCCTGCACCTTCCTCAGCCTCTCGCCCTCAACAACGTGGGTCATGCAAACCTCCGCATGCAAAACGCAAAGAAAATAAAAAAAAAAAATAAAAAAAATCAACGAAAAGACAAAGAAACAAAGAGGGGTTGGGTAGGGGAGACGAAAAAAATCCAAGAAACCCAAAGTCATCGGGGAGGGAGAGCTCAAAGGGAAAGAAACGACCCCCCGGACACCTGGAGAGAAAGCAACCCCAGCGCCCGCCCACCCCAACCAAAAGAGGTGGAAGGAAAAGGGGAGGAAAACCCAAAATAACTGAGGAAAATGAGAAAAAAAAAAGAAAAGATGAGAGGAGGGAGAAAGGGGGAGAGTAAGTTAGAGTGAGCTGAAGGACAGAGGGGGGAACAAAGAGGTGAGGGGCTGGGCGGGTGCGGGGTGGGAGGGCTGCTCACACAGAGGCATGCACATATATAGAAGTCTGTAATGTTTATATATGCGTAGGTTTATAGATAGTAAGGTTTTTGGCTTAAAACAAATCAAGAAACGAAGAAGACGGCACAGAGCAACAATGGAGGGCAAGGCAGGGAGTTGGGGGGTGAGGGAAGAGAAGGGAAAAAGAAACCAAAAGAAAGAAGAAAACATCAAAATCAAAGGAAAACCAAACCAAAACTTCACAAATGTCATCGTTACTGAGATAAATGAATGTCTCTGAACTCTTCCTGGGATACGCATTGATCTGTTAGCTGTGACTCTGCAGGGAACTGCTAAGTCCTCATCAGCACTCAACACAGACTTTGATTTCTGCTTCCTTTTTTTTTTTTTTTTTCCTTTATTACCTTTTTTTTTTTTTTTTTTTTTTTTTTTTTTAAGTTCCTCTTGGTTAACATCCACTTACCAAAAAAGTGGCATTTCCTCCTTTAGTAGGTAAGGTATGAAGAGAAGGGAAAAGCGGGGCAATATAAGTGCATCATTAGATTCACAAAAATGCAAGAGAGAAAGAAAGAGAGAGAGGAGGAGAGACAGAGACAAAGAGAGGAGAGAAATAAAACAAAACTCCCTTCACTACGCTCCAAAATCGGGCATCGGGGACCCATCCTGACTACCCAGCAGTGACAAGGGGCCACCGGCGTGGTGACCACCCCAACCGAACAAGGCTGAAGGTGTTAGGCTATGGGAAGGCTTTGGGGAAGTCTCCCCCATTCCATCAGCTCCTGATGCCCATGAAGGGTAAATCCTGTGTGATCTGATGGGGCTTAAGGAGATTTGGGAGGTGTCTCTGTCCTCGGGGTGGCCGTTGACCTCATTTCTCCACCATCCCCTTTGCCTCAGATGTAGTTAATCCTAAATGCTGCTTTTCTCCCCCTAAAGAGAAGTGGATGATGTACTGTGGGTCTGCAAGGAAGATGCTCCCAAAAGGACATGCTGCTGTCGGCACGTCCCCATCACACCCTCGTTCCTATGGACAAGTGGTCCAAGCCAGCACCTGCAGGCTCTACAGCCACAGAGCCCTGAGGGAAACGAGGAGGGTGGTTTGGTGCAGTTTTAGCAATTGCTTCAGTAATTGGCTGCTGCTGTCATTGCTCCAGCAAGGGGGAAAAGTGGCAGTGGGGATGGATGCCCCACCATCGGCACCCACATAGGGATCGGGCTGTGGCTGCACCCCAGCCCTACATCCAAGGAAAAATCCAAGTGAAGAAGAAGAGAGAGAAAGACAGAGTGAAGGGACCTCCTCCCAAGTGAGGCATTCCCACATTTGCCATCCATGCTGTGCGGATATGGGGTCCACATCCAAAACACAGAAAAAGGGATGGGGAGGGCAGAAGGGGCTTCTACTGGAAGACAAAAATGAGGATGATCCAAATAAACCCTTGCAAAGGTCCAGTCCAGAGGAAAAACACCTCTGGGTACTTGTTCTGGGCATGGAAGATCTCAGAAGATCTCTGCAGCCCCCAGTGCTCTCCCCAGGTCCCTTCAGCTCACTGCCACAACAGCCCCAAGAGGGGCAAAAAATATCCAATCTCCCTCGATTTCTCTCTTGCTGGCCCTTCCTCCCTCCCCATCCTGCAGCCCAAAACACCCATAGCTCCATAAATCCTTCTCACACACTGGGATGTGCCTATTTCTCTTTGCCTCTATGTTTCATTAAATCCATCTTGTTATCCAGCCCCTAAGGAAGCATGGGGGAACTCAGCCCGACCCAACGTGACTGTACCATCTGTGGGAACAAACACAAACTCGGAGGGCTAAAACACACAGAAATGCATTCTACCAACAGAACGAGGAAAAGAGAAAAGGCAGAAAGAAAGAAAAATTTTACATGAACAGGGCAAAAAAATAATAAAAAAGAACGTAAGAGAAGAGCATGGCTTTGCAGCTAACTGGGAAAAACCATACAAATTGAAAAAAAATCATATATAGCCACCAAAAAGAGACAAAATGAAAAAGAGAAAAAGAGAGAAAGAAAGGAAGAAAGAGAAAGAAAGTAAGAAAGAAAGAGAAAATAACATTAAATCAAGCTACGGTGCTTTTCAACAGGCTCATCTGCAGAAGTGAACGTGCAGAGGTGGACGAAATACCTACCTTCTGAATTGGCAGTGACAGGAATGCAATAATAAAAAAGAAAACAATAATCTCCACATTTGGAGTGCAGAATGGGAAAAAGACAATGACTCTTTAGTAATGTGATTTAGACCCCTTTGCTAATCAAGTTTGCTTTGCTTAGAGTTTTTAATATATAATTGGTCTCGTTTGCATTTTTTTTTTTCATTTTGCTTAATTGGAAAGCCAGTGGCTTTCGCGGCCGCAGCGGGTTTGCCAGCTTTGTGTGTAACCCAGCCCCTAGACAGCAACACTGCGATTCGGTCCAAAAAGTGGCTGCTGGACACGACCAAATCCCAAACAACATGCAAGGGGAGCGGATGGAGCAGGATGTGTGGAGGCCGGGAGGGCTGTCTCAGCACCGGCCCAAAGAAAACCAGAGAGAAATCAGTTACAGAGAGTGTGTGCAAGTGAGAGAGCGAGGTGAGGAGGAGGAGGAGGGAGAAATGGGGAAGAAGGACAAATGCAAAGAGGATGGGGAGGCAGCTGGAGGCGAGGATGGATGGAGACGGGACGGGGAATTTAAAAGGGAAGTCAACATCACACAGCACCCTGCCTCGATCGGGGAGCCTGCGGTGCTGGGCAGGGAGATGAGGAAAAATGGCCTGAATCGAGTAGTTTTGGAGAGATTGGGGGAGGCTGGGTGCTCAGCCCTGCCGCTGCTGGGAAGAATGCTCGGGATGGTCCGGTGCTCGGGGTGCTCGGGATGCAGTACGGCAGCATCACAGCATGGTATGGCCGGGAGGGGGTCAACGGTAGGTGGGCACTGCGGCCCCCACAGCCCCGTCCTGCTGGGGTACAGCGTGGGGAGGGGACCCCCGTCAGCACCACGGACAGCTGCCGGGCCGCGGCCGACTCTCGGAGCCGAAGGCGGGCATGGCGCACGGCCGCTCGGTTAGCTTCCCTTTTAAAGCCCTCGTTCAAAAAATACAGAGGATGGAGGTACAATGTTCACCGGCTGTCAGTATTTTAGAAACACATCTGTTGGTTTTTTTTTTTTTTTTTTTTTTTTTTTTTTTTTTTTTTTCTTCTCCACATTAATACACACGAAAGCAAAAAATTCTAGAACAACACGACGACGACAGGGGGAAATAAAATAAGAGAGATATATATTGTTTGCATTTCTGTACATTATGAAGGAAAAGAAAATAAATCATGATAAAGGAAACTAAAACAAGTGGGGAAAAAAAGCGTGGTTTCATTGCCCTTCCCTCCCCCTCTTCCCTGCTTCTGCTGAGCAAGAAATGGAATTGTATATTACCGTTCGGGTTTTTTTCAAATGGGAGGCTAAAGAAAAACACAGATGGGATTAAAAGAAAAGGAAAAAAAAAAAAAAAAAACAACAAAGAAAACAAAAACAGAGAGAGAAAGAGAGAGAGAGAAAGAGAGAAAAGTTGTCGGAGAAAAGTCCCCTCTAGAGCTGGGGAGCCAAGGGAGCTCATGGGCAATGTGAGATGCCCGGGGTGGGGGCTCCTTGGCACCCAGACCCCAAACAGCAAGGAAGAATGTAGAGAGGTGCTCCATTACTGGTTAAACTGGGACTGGTCCCCTCATCCCGTTGTGGGGACAAGTCCCCAGCACAGCTGGGTTTTGCTGGGACTCTTGGTGTTGCTGGGGACAATTGGACCCACTATCACCCATCATGGGGACCCTGGATGCCCAGAATCCTAGTGCTCAGCCCCAAGCCCCACTCCATGACCTCTCCTGGCCTTACAGCAGTCCTCAGTCTGGGCACATAGAGTGGTGCTGGGATCCTGCACTTGGATGGGCTGCAGGTGGCATGGAAATAACGCTTCCATTTTTACCCACTTTTTGGCCACCTGTGAGCACTCCACTCCCAACAGTGGCCCTGCTGAGCCACAGGGGACACCTCAGGGTGTGACATCCACTGAGTGGCCATAAAGGGAGACCTGGTACTGGGGATCCTGCCCACAGGAGATGGACCAGCACCCCAGGGTTGGGGGAACATGTCTACACAGGGACGGGGACAGCCAGCACTGCGTCCCCATCAGTCTGTCCGTCACTGAGATGGGGAAGGAGGGAAGAGGAGAGCCAGGGTGAGGGATTCCTGCAAAGGGAGAAGGAAGAGGAGGAGAGGGCAGCAAACCATGGTGCAAGAAAAGCCTACGTACATCCGTTGGCTCCTCGAGTGCAGGGCCATGGCTGTGGCGGCCATTCTGGGCGCTGCCCTTGTGCCCGTTCTGGTGCGGTGAGGCCGAGCGGCGCGGTGAGGAGGAGGACGGGCTGCGGCTGGAGCGGGCGCTGTTGCCCTTGGGGCCATCCTCACGATGCTTGGGGCTTAGCCTGTGGGGCACGGCGTGCTCAGCAAGGCGCATAGCACATCCTCACCCACGTGCCAGCATAACAGTGGCACTCAACACTGGGTTGGGATCACGGCGCAAGAACAAAAAATGGGGCAAGAAATCGGGTTTTGCGCTTTTTCCTAATTGAGATTTTGCTTTGACTCCCCAGTGCTGCCCTTCCAACCCCTTAAGCATCCTGTAAGGTGCTTCAGCACCTGCTCCTCTGCTGTCCCCACAGAGGTGCCTACCATGGGAACACTATGCCCAAGGGTGCTCCTACCTGCTGGGGGATTTGGAGTTGCTGTAGTCGGAGGAGAGCGAAGCGCTGTGCGAGCTGCAGCTGCTGCGCCGGTGTGACCGCCAGGCTGGCGATGCACTGCGGGACCTGTGGGGATGACAGCCAGGGCTGATGGGCAGGATGAGCCTCTGCACTGGGCACTCATGCAGTGTTGAGGGGCATGCATCCTGCCAGCCACCCGCTCACAGCATCTCACCTCTTGCGCTCTTTGTTTTTCTCTTTCCTCTTGTTTTTGGGGCTGCGGGACCTGTGGGGAGGGCAGAAAGGTAAAAGGGCAGAGATGGGATGCAGGGACTTCCCCAAGCCCAGCAGCATCTGGTTGCAATGGGTCACTGTGCTGAGCCCTGGCCAGTGCACATCCAGATCATAGGGTGGCCCCTTGTCACTTCCAGAGTGACAATCAGTGTTGGGGTGAGGGGGACAGAATGAGTGGTAGTGGTGTGGCTCCGGCAGCCTTCACCCTCACCTGTGTCTTCTCTTCTTCCGAGAGCCTGACTCAGACCTGAGGATAAAGAGGAAGCAGGGATGAAGGAGACATGTGGAGCTAGTTGACAGGGGGCGAGGGACAGGCAACCCCTGGGGGTGATGTAGATGAGGACACAGGAACCACTGGGATGGCTCTCCCGGCCATGGGGAGGTGACAGCCTATGGTTTGGGGAACATTCTGCCCCATGAAGGGACACCCAATTCCACACACGTTGCCACCTTATCCAGTCTACAAGTGTCACCAGCCCTCCCTGAAGCCACCAACCAGTCTGGTGTCCCCAGCCCTGGAGATGTGTCCATCTCACCTGTCACGTCTGTGCTTCTTTCCAGTCTTCTTTTTCTTCTCCTTGCGGATCGGGGAAGAGCTGTCACAGCTGCAGG
Source organism: Lagopus leucura (assembly GCF_019238085.1). Lineage (NCBI taxonomy): Eukaryota > Metazoa > Chordata > Aves > Galliformes > Phasianidae > Lagopus > Lagopus leucura. The sequence goes on from NW_024962276.1 coordinate 4,182,212, forward strand.
GAGGAAAGTGGTGTCCATGGGGTGGGACCCCAAACCCCATCCCTGTGACCCAGGGGAGCCCCATCCCCACCACCCATCAGCATGTCACTTCCCTGCACAACCCCTGAGACGCACAAATACTGCAAGGAAATTATTTCTTCAGGGGACAGAAAAGAGCGTTTGGCAGAAGGGCTCTGGTTCACCCTGCAGCCAGAGCAGGCAGATCCAGCTGTGTCCCATTGCCACCTCGTGGGCTTCACTGCCTCCAGCAGGAGACAAGAGCAGCTGATTGCCATGGGGATTTGGGAAAGGGACACTCACCTGCGCTCTGAACCGGGTTTCCTCTTTTTGCTGCCGCAGGGAAGGCAGAAAAGAAAGGGTTATTTAAGGACAGCATCCTCCCACTGTGCCAGGAAATATAAAACGGGAAGGGAACCAACTTCTTCCCGGTGCCACGCTCAAATTCTTCCCACTTTCATTGAGCCCAACACTGCTAACCAACATTGGGGTGAGCAACCAGGATTTAGGGTGCATCAGCACAGAGACCAAAGGTTCTTAGGTGCCCCGTGGCTCCACGGAGGCTGAGAAGAGTTGAGCAGGGAGAGTACACAGGATTGAAGCCTCCCTGTCTAGGGGACAGTGCAGGGACAAGCGAGGACTCACCGGCTCCGGCGGTGACCCGATTTCTTTTTCTTTTTCTTCTTGGGTGGTGGGGAGGTGGAGCTGCTCGACCGTCTTTTCAGCCTGCAGGAAAGGGTTGAGGTGAGAAAAGAAAACCATCCACCATTCCATGGCCAATGGCCACCCCCAAAGCCCCCTGCCCAGACCTGTACTCGCGGTGGCTGCTGTCGTCGTGGTAGCACTCAGCTGAGCAGTCACACTGCAGCAGGCAGCCCTCGTCACACTCAGGGTACTGCGCTGTGTACTCCTCCCCATCCAGCCCGTGGTGGTTTTCTATCACTCTGGCAAAGGAGAAAAGAGAGGAAATTTGGGAGACTGGCATCCAAGAGGAGCGTGGTGGGGCTGAATTGGGGCTGGGGGAGAGTAGAGCAGTGTGGTGGCACTGCTGTTGGCACATGGGGTCAAGGAGACCTGGCTCTGTCACCACCTCTTGAATGACTTTGGATATTAGGAAAGATTTGTTCTCAGAAAGGGCTGTGATGCAGTGGCATGGGCTGCCCAGAAAGGTGGGGATGTCAGCATCCCTGAAAGTGTTTCAGAGCCATGGAGATGTGGCAGTGAGGGATGTGGTCAGTGGGCATGGGGGGGGTGAGAGGTCTTCTATAACCTTAACGATTCTATGGTTCTGTGATCACTCAGTGCCTGGCACTTCCATGGGTATCACCATCACACAGCAGAAGTCTTTGTGGGGTCCTCCTACAGCGCCTGTCTCTACAGTATGTCAGCACCAGGACATCCCCGGGGCCAGGACACCACCCCCCTGTCTTCGTCATCACTCAGAATCCCTTTGCTGCCTCACGAGGCAGAGTGGGGCTGGGCGGGTGCTGCTGGTGGGGTCAGCTCAGGTCGGTGGCAGGGGCTGGATTAGGGTGAGTAGAGCTGGTGGAAGACTGGGGATTATCTGCCATCGGCAGGAGCTGCCTGGGATGATCCGGACTTGGGGGCCAGAGCCCGACCTGTCATAGGCTTGGCACAGGAGGTGATGGGTGATGTCCCCCAGGTCAGCCAGGGTGAGGGAGGAGGGGACATCAGGCCCAAAGCCACTGAGGTCTCCTCTTCCTCTTCAGCAGCTTCATCAGCATTAATTTTTCTGCTGCCATGGAAACGGACAGGAGGTTGCCATTGACTACTGGGGCTGTGGGCTGGACTCAGCAAGCAGGGGGGGCCATGCCCATCTCTCCTGGCTGCCCACACCTCATGCTGCTCTTGCTCTGCCGTCAGCCTCAAAGCCCCTGGGGACCTCAAGGGAAAAGCACCTACTCCCCTAAGGAGTGGTGCTGGGAACAGTGAGGATGTGGGGCAAGGGATGAGCTCCTGAGCCCAAAATGCTGCCAAGGTGCCTGGAGGCTTGGTGACAGTCACTGGGAAAGGAAGGCAGAGCAGGAAAGTCATGTCCAAGAGCCCTGAAGGAACATTTCCTTAGCAACAGCACTGCAGCCCATGGTTCATCACCACATCCACACCAGCAGCCCTCTGTCTGTTGGGGAACATGGCTCAGATCAGGGACATCCTTGGAGACACCCACAGACAAGCTGGACCAGGCCATGAGTGCCCGACTGAGCTGTAGATGTCCCTGTTCATTGAAGGGGAATGAGACCAGATGACCTTAAAGGTTTCCTTCCATCTCCAATGATTCTGTGAGTCTATGACTGCATCTTGGGAGGGAACAAGGCAATCAAGGAAACTCCAGGTGCTCTGGGGGAAACCACACTGGTTGGTGCCATCATCAGATGAACCTGGACTCCTGCATCCCAGAGGATATTTTGCAATAGGAATCTTCAAGACTTCTTAGCTGATGTCCCAACCTAGGTTCCTCCCCATGTCCCAGTCTGGAGGCTGGCAGCAGAGGAAGTCAGTGGAGGAGTGAAGTCCTTTGTCTTTTGACCCAACTATTCCATGACAATGCCTTTGAAACAACAACCAAACCATGGAAAGGATGAAGGAAAAAAAAAAGGAGCTGCACAAACTGAGTTACCTCTTGCTGGATTTTCTGTTTGATGAGAAGTGTAGCACCACAGGCAGTGCTGGACCACGTGCTGCACACCACAGCCTGCTGCCAGCACATTGCCCATCAGCTGTGCTCAGCAGCTCGGGACCAGCTCGTGCTGCTCCAGTTACACCTCCTCTCCTGATACACGCCTGCATTTCTTTTTAAGCCTACCAGTCTGTCCATCAAGCAATCCCCCTGCCAGGAGCAGGCTGTGCATGCACAGACAGGAGCTAGAAGGGCGCAGACAGCAAGCTAGGGCTCAGGTGGTCATGGCTCTGCTTGGTGCCTCAGTTTCCCCCGGGGATTTCTGCAGACAATGCTGAGCTTTTGCATGTATTTTGAAAAGAGAGCAGCTGGTTCAGAAACATGGGCCTGGGAGGTGTTGGAACAAGACCAGCAGACAAGGTAAGTGCTGAGAGCTCTCCCAGGTCATTGCAAAAGTGGTGGATGTTTATTAAAGCACTGGTATACCTTCAAGCAGTTCAGAGGTTTGGCACCCAAGCCATCCTTCAGCAGGGACTTCCACAGGTCATATCCCCATCACACGGAGCACCAGCTCCTTGGGACCTATCTGTGCTTCCCTCCTCCCTGCACCTCCTGGCTGTGCACTCCTTGCAGTCTCTTGCTTTAGACCTTCCAACTCAGCACTATTATTTATAGCCCTTATATGCCCTTATATATTTATATATGGGCTAATCTAACGCTTACCCTTCCAAAGCAAGCCTGCAATCAGGGAAAGGTGACAGCCACTCTGGGGTACCCTTGGACACACCTCTGGCTTCGCCATGTGCTCATTAAAACACCAGCCCTAATGAGATGGGCAGCCTCTCCTGGGAAGATGCCCTGGAGACAACCTGTGCCCCGCAGGCAAAGGCCACTTGTTAACATGCCAATAGGACTCTCAGCTGCCTGAGCGACCCTGGCAGGTTGGTTTACCCCATGCCTTGGTTTTCCCACCTGCCTGGAGAAAGACCCAGATGGTCTCTGGGGTGGGGATGGGCACCCCAAGTGGGGTTGGGCACAGCTGAGCCCTGGTCCTGCTTGGTGGCTGCTGGCAGAGGAAGGCTGTCCCCAACACAGTGGCTTCCCCGCCTCCCCCTCGCCCTGATTTCCTGACCCTAATGAAGCATTAATATTCAGTGGACCTGCAGCATCTATTCCTGTCCCAAGTGACCTGGTTTCCAGGCTGATAGATGGTGTGCGCCAGACCAGCCATGCTGTCTGGGCCATTAAGCATCACACCAATAAATCAGCATGAAAAAGGGGCAGATCCTTGTGAGGAGTTTTTACCCAGACAGAGAAGCTGTGTTTTCAGCCCTGGAGAGGGCAGGAGAAGCAACCGACACAGCAGGAGTGGGCAATGGTGAAGCATGGGCTGAACATCATATAGGATCAAACTAGTGCTTTGCTCTGCTCCAGTGACCTCAGTGATGTTTGTGGGCAGGCAGAGTCAGGGCATGAGTGGCTGGACTCACACACACAGCCTGGTGAACACCAAACTTGCAGCTTGCTCTCCACCACTGGCTGGAAGGGTGAGTGAGTGGCCAGCCTTTCTATGCTTTGGTTTCATCATCCGAAATAGGAGCATTGCAATAGTGGCACCTATATAGAGCACCCAATGGGTGATAAACAACTGGGGAGAGAGAACCTCTCTGGAGGTAGTACCCTGCCTCAGAGAGGCAAAGTCTGCCTCCAGTCAACCAACTAATCAATTAGCAAATGAACCAACCAACCAGTTGTCTAACCATCCATCCATCCATCCATCCATCCATCCATCCATCCATCCATCCATCCATCTACCCCCACTCACCCTCTATATCCATCATCTATCCAACTATCCCCATATATCCACCCATCCTCAGTGACAATCTGGGATATGTATCCCTGGGACAGAAACATGTAGTACAGAGATGGGCAGATTCAGAGCTGCCTCACTTACATTTGGCGCCCGTGCTGGTCTTCCCTGGTGAGCACGCCCTCCTTCTCCATCAGCATCTGCCTAAAGGTCCCCACTTTCTGCCGGATCTCCTCCTCTGAGTACCTGGGTGGGCAGAGATGCAGTCAGAGCTGGCACAATTACGGCATTGGCTCCCCAGGGACTGTGTGCCCCCCAAAGGCCGAGAGAGGAGGAGGGGGAATGGCCAAAGGGGCACGCAGAGCAGGGACATGCTGATGACCTCCCATACCCTTAGGAGTGGCACGTGGCCAGAGGGGCTGGGAAGGAGAGGTGGCATTGTGATAGTCAGCAGGGCCTGGAGGACAGCAGGACCCTCCTCCTGGTGCTCTGCACTCCCTCAATCCTGCGTTCCCTTCCCAAGCAGCACTCAGCAGAGGAAAAGAGGAGGACAACTATGAGGACACCTTGTGTCCTCATAGCTGGTGAGGCCAGCTCCCTCCTCCATCCCTACATGAGCCTCCCTTGCTTGTCCCCACACTGTGCTGCGTCCCAGCAGCCAAGCCAGCACTGCGCTAACGCCGAACGCTGACTCAGGCCACTGCAGGGTTATTAACGAGAGACACTAATCACTTTGTCCCTGGCATCTGCAAACAGCCGCGGCAAAGCACAGCACTCCAGCCGTGCCAGAGACACAGGAGGATCAGTGACAGCAGACAGTTCTATACTGCATCCTGCATTGGCACAAAGGCACCAGAGCATCCCCTGGACCCGAACCTGAAGGTTCTGTACTGAAATGGAGAAAATCACCGTGCTTCCGGCAATCTCCCCCGGAGAGCGAGGCATGGGGCAGCACCTGGACCACATCCTGCAGTCGGGTGCACAGCTCAACCATAATGAAAGAGGAATTAATATTAATGAGCTCATTTGCACTGAAATGGACTCATTAATACTCCAACCAGACAGGGCTGCCCAGCAGGAGGGTGGTGAACCAGGCAGCTGTGGTTGTTTCCTGCGCCTTGCATCCCACCAGTGCTGGGAGACCCCTAAACAGGGCAGCACCCCCAGAATGCTGCTATGCACCTCACCAGCTGCATCATGGATACTCACCCTGCAGCATGGGGAACCTGAGGATTGGCTGCAGAGCAGCTGCTTTTAACCCTAGCAGAAGGTGGGTTGTTTGGGTTTTTTTTGCCTTGAATGCAGAGAACAGGGTGGAGAAGGGAGGAGAAATTGCTGACAGTTCTTATCCAGAGAAGAAATCCAACCACCAGCCAGAAGGAACCCTGCAGGCAGTCTGGAGTGGGCAGCAGTCAGAGCCGGATCAGGAGGAGCCATCCGCATGGAAGGAATGCTCCAATGCCCCAAAACCCTTCTCTGCTATCACAGCACCTGGTCCCACTGGGCCCTGCCATTGGAGATCAATCCCCCGAGGAAGAAACCCCCCCAGAGCACTTCCCCTGCAGCCCCCGGGAGAGCTCCCACGCAGAGGGGGATTAACCAGGTTGGCCAAGATGACGGCTGTAATTACGTTATCATTTCGGTGTATCACCGTTATTAATAGCCTTAATAACAGCAAAGGCAATTACAGCAATAACAACAGTACCCATCACAGTACTACCCGCTGCAGTAATGCTACTACTAATAGTGAGAATCCTAGCAGGGCACGGGAACCCAAAAGGAGGACCTGGGCTCCCCAAGGCGCCAGGTCAGCCTTATTTATTTCCATAACGACAAATTAGGCGTAATCATTATTCCAGCCTGTGTGAGACAATTTAATTCTAGGTCACAGTTGTGCTCTTAATGAAAGCTTTGGCGAAGCCTCCTCTCAATCCATTTTCCCTCTCCCCAGCTGATCCCAGTCCCCGTCTCCCTGCGTGTGCTGAAGCATTTGCTCCATCAGTCAGGCTTCAGTCCCAAAACTGGAGAGTGAGAAGAGAGCAGGGACAAACTGAAGCACTGTAATTGCCTCACCTGGAACTAAACACAACCGCTCTGCTTCTTTTCCCCACCCCATGCTTATTTTCTATTTAGGGACATGGCCTGGTGGGCATGGGGATGATGGCTAAACAGTTGGACTTAGTGATTTAGTGCTCTTTTCCAACCTTAATGGCTCTACGATTCTAAGAGAATAGGCTAACCTCTCCAAACACAAATTCCCTTCCAACTGTGGACCTCTGCCACTTCAAGGTACTTCAGAAGGAGAAGTCAACAGGGTCCCCACGTCACGGCTTACCCCACACCTCAGCCCCGGATGCCCGCCACTCACCCTTGCTCTTCCATCATCTCCTGCAGCTCCATGCACTTCAGCTCCACCCGCCGCTTGCGTTCGTGGTCCAGGATCTCACGGTGAGCCTTCTTCACCAGGCTGGGCTCCACCAGCCTCACCTCCTCCTCTGCCTTGTGCCACGTGCCCGAGGCACCGGGCTGCGAGAAGCCATTGGAGGCCTCTTGGGGCGAGGGCACGTTGGCCCCATTGTTGTAGAGGGCCATGGTGGTGCGGGTGGCACGCAGCACCTGGTGGGAACAAAGAGCGATGGGTCACCGCCAGCGCTGTGCAATCACACAGCCGTGGTGTGGGACTGAGCACGGGAGCCAGCGGAGCGCTCCGATTGCCCCCAGGTGCCCGGGCACAGCGCTGGAAGCAGCAGCAGGGATGAACATCCTTGTGCTCTTCGAGCACCTCTCTGCATTATTAAAGCCTATTGATTCCTATGTCTGAAACACAAGGAAACCAGCGTGGTTACAGCAGGATCTCTATGGAAATGTCACCTATGGGCCAATACATGTTTACCCACCCATGCCAGCTTGGGCTCCTCTTCCTCAACAGCTCTGCCTTTCTCTCATTAGGGACAAGAACTCGGGAATGATGGGAGCTTCCCACCGGGAACGGTTTCTCCACCAAAGGGCTCCTTCCATGGCGGAGAGAGGGGGAAGAAGCGGATGCTTTCTGCAGCAGCAGCCTCTGCTCGCTTCCTCCATTGGGAATTCATTTTATCCTTAACCCAGCAGTGGGGAAATTCATTGCTGCAAAACCTTGAGAATGCACTGAATGTGTCGCTGGGCTGATAGAGGAAGGAATGCGTGCACAGAGAGAGGAGATAAATGGGCTGCCAGAGCTACAGATAAGGACTATGGGGTGGCGGAGGCTGGACCCATTGGGGAATATACCTAACGGGAGATAACCCTGAGTGGGGATGGAGCTCAGTGTCTTTGCAGAGCCCTTAATGCCGATGTTGAGTGCTGGTTTGCAAAGGCTGACTGCGGGGCCCCTCTGAGGTGGTGGGAGAGGGGCTGGGACTCCTTTGTCCCCAGATGTTACTGGAATATGGTGGGATGGGGGCAGGGAATGGGGGATGCTCAGCTGGTGTCGGTGCCCCCTTCCTGGATTGCTGGAAGCCCTTCCCAGGCAGCTGAGGACAAGGGGCTGGGGGTGGCAGGGAGAGAAGTGCTCAGAAGTGAGTAATATTCCCCATAACAGCTAATAACGGCAATCCTGCCTCAGTGACGGCACAGGCAGGAAAACAAAGGAAGATAAAAAACTACCCGCAAACACCATCCTGCTATAAATAGCAAAGCAGAGCCACCAGCAAAAGCCCTGGATGGGAAATGGAGAAAGTCCTGTGCCTATGGGGACAATGGGGACAATGCACTGGGGCAAATGGAGTCCCCAGGAGGATGGGCTAGGTCTGCACTCCTTTGTCCCAAAAAGAGACCTCCAGCAACACCCTGTGCAAGGGACAGCTTGGGGACATGCTGCAGGAGGACAGCCATCACCTCCACAACCTCCAGTCATCAGCCACTGACAGAGCAGGGATGGCCTGGCTGTGCTGGACCAAGGCCTGGAGTGGAGGCAGCACCTCAGCCTCATTCCAAGCCTCCATCCCCAACATCATCCCCATCCCCACCTCACTCCCAAGCATCCACCCCCATCCTCAACATTATCCCCATCCTAAATCCCAGCTTCATCTGCAGCCTCCATCTCCATCCTCAACAACATCCTCCACCCCAATCTTCATCCCCACGCTCTTTAGCATCCTTCATCCTCAAACCCACCCACATCCTCATCCGCAGCCTCCATCCTCACCCTCAACACCATTCCAATAGTGATTCCCACTGGCCCGACCCAAAAGCCAGCAGTTTCCTGCCTGGCTCACTGCTATCCACAATAATAAACAGGATGGTTAAATATTTCATTATCTGCAGTAATTACCCACAAATCATCATGTGCTGGCAGCCAGAGAGCCGGCTGCCTCACGGAGAGAGCAGGCACTGTTCCCATGGGCTCGTAGGAACGCGTTGCAGGACACAGTGCTGGCATCCATCCCCACCACCAGAGCCATTCCCCAGTGCTTTGGTGCAGGGGGAAACTCCCGAGAAAATTTGTCTCTTCTCTTTTCCCCCAGGGAGGGGAAGCACAGCAGCGGAGCCCCCTGCCTGGCCGCTAATTAAAGCCGCCTCCGGTCGGTGCTCAATTAATTCTCACCACATCCAGCTGCACCAGACAGGGCAATGGCGAGTGCCTGCGTGCCGGGGAAGGGGGCATGGGATGCAGCAGGGACGGGGACACCCGAGGACACACTGACATCTCTGCAAGCAGTGAGAGGCCAACGCTGAGCAGTGAAAAAGCAAAAATCCCTTTGATGTGGCTTTGGCTGGCCCAGGGTCTCCCAGGGGGTGGCATGACACTGTGACTGGCATCACTGCTCTTCTTCTAAAGAGCAACGAGCGATTTTCCCCTTTAAAATTTCCACCTTGTTTACAAGAGGAAGGCAGTCCTGGAAGGGGGGGAATGAAGCCTTCGTCTGTTGCTGGCAGCTTGTGCCAAGCAAACAAGAATTGGAAGGAGAAAATCCCACCTGCTTTTGGAAACGTCGAGAGATGCCCATTACCACCCCCATGCTGTGCCTTCCATCCTGTATTTTCCACCTCCATCTTCATCCTCATCCTCCATCTTCGTTTCCACCCTCCGTCCCCATCCCCATCCCATCCTCCATCTCCATGCTACATCCTCACGCTCCAGCCTTCATCCTTATCATCCACCCCCACCTGCCCACCTTCATCTCCACTCTCATGCTCCAAACTCCAGCCCCATCCTCTATCCCCATCTCCATCCCCTTCCACCATCCCCTGCTCTGTGCTGCTCACACACCGAGCTCCCCAGTGCTCAGTCCCACAAGAGATCACGACGCAGCCAAGCAGAGGACCTCTCACTCACAAACCCTGCCCCACTCAGGCCACCAGTCTCGCTCCATGCCTCAGTTTCCTTATCCACAATGCCAACCACCCCATCTCAGTATTCTGGCTCCAGCACTGCCCTCTGGGTCTCATCAGGGTGTGCAATCAGCACACAGCAGAAATAATAATCCCATCCCCAAAGAGCTTTCTGCCTTGTTGCGGGCTGCTAATTGTCCATTATTTGAAGATGGCCAGTGGAAGGCCTCCTCCAGGCCACGCACGAGCACACATCACAGCACCAAAAGCCATAACACAGCAGCCTTTCCTAAATACCTGGCCAGCATTACAAGGAGGAAGAATTTTGGGTTCCTGCCTTTAATTGGGCCAACCTTCCCAGGCACTGCCTCCCAGCAGCCCGAGTGCCAAAAACCATGAGTCAGACCTCCAAAAAAGGGGAAAAAGAAAAGAATAAAAGAAGAAAATCAGCTTGAAAAGCCTCACCAGGTGGGACTTGATAGCGCTGAGCCACCAGGACCCTGCAGAGCCACCACAAGGCTGGGGTTGTGCAGCCACCAGCATGGCACCACGGGCTACCAGTTGGCTGCATCCATGTGGCTCAGACATCGTGATGCCATTCCCGTAGCCCGGTGGGACAAGCAGCCATGGAATACTGCCTGGACACTGCCTTCTGCATGCTAAAATCTGGCAATTTTCAGATTTTAAAGAAATAAAGAATATCTAACGCATGGTGGTCGGACTAGATGATCTTGGTGGTCTTTTCCGACCTGAATGACTCTATGATAAAATACACACATGATGCCCCAGCGCACGGGGAAGCCCCATTGAACACCCAACGCCTCACACCATGCAGGGTCATCCCTGGGTGATCCAGGAGAGCTTCATCACAGCTAACGACACAACGCGGTGCGCCAGGGCTCACGGGCTGGGCGAGGGCTTGCTGCTGCTTGTGCATCCATAGGCATGAGCATAAATCTATATGTTTTAAATAGATGAGGCTGGCAGAGAAGCTAAACAGTTACCAAGCAACTGTGCTCCTTTGTGGCGTGCCAGGGGGCACAGAGTGGGGCAGGACCCTGTGGGAGGGCACATGTGGGGTCGATGGCACACAGAGTTAGGGCATGGGCAGGACATGCTCTGGAGATACCTTCCCAATGGTGATGGGGGGCTCCAGATACAGGGGTCACGGTGTGGGGCAAACAAGCAGCCGTGTCTCCCCTCCCCATACTTCCCCCCCCCCCCGGACGCAGTGCCCGTTGTGTAACGGGAGGAGCTATTCCGGGGCTGAGCGCATTATATAAGCTGTGGGCCACCTGGCTGGGAGAAGATGCAAGCTGGGGATGGAAGGGAAGGGCTTTGGGATGGGAGGGAAGGGCTTTGGGGATGGTAGGGCCCCACGGCAGCATTCAGCTCCTATGGCAGGATTCAGCTCCCACGCATCAAAAGTGGGGCAGGGAAGGGGCAGCTGGGGACGTTTGGGGATTTCCTCGAGACAGGAGTGGGAAAAGCCCATGCTGCAGCCCAGCTGCTGCTTCCCACTCCACACAGGGCTCGGGGGCACTGCACACCCCACAGAGGAAGTTCTGAGGTGCCCGATGCCCTTCCCAGGAATCAAAGCACCCCGAGAATGCCATGCTGGGGGGCAGCCCTATATCCAGGGTAAGGCAGCACCTCCTTGGGGATGGGGACAAATCCAAGCAGGGACAAATCCTGCCTGAGGCAGGCAGCTGGGTGCCCCATATGCTCATCCAAAAGAGAACGAAGGACAAATGTTGCCCTAAAAACTGCCCAGTATTGGCTCCAGAGCCCACATCGCTACCCTCCTCCTCTGCTGTTTAGGAAATAAGGCTGCTGCCATCCCTACAGAGCCAATGCCACAGCAGGGGATAAAGAAAGCTATGGGTGGTGGCCCAGGAAAAGCCCAGGAACAGGAGGGATAGTCAGATTTGTATAAAGCCCTGGTAGAGAGGACACGTGGATGGCAAGGGGCTGGAAAGCAGCTACCAAGGAGACACCAGAGGCTAGCAAGGAGTTACCAAGAAGTCACCAAAGCACTAGTAAGGGGCTAGCAAGGAGTTACCAAGGAGCTAGCAACATGCTTGCTCCCCACTCTGTGCACCCAACTATGGCCACGTGGATCAGCAGCAGTTGCATCCTGCACACTGCCCTCCAACCCAAGGCTCTCCAAAGCCACAGCACTCTGCACATCCCAGTATGGACTCTCTGTGCAGGCATGGCCAAGCAAAGGAACAGCCCCCACCTGAATCACAACCCCAAATTCCTACAGCTGGAACCTCCTTTCTGGAGGAGGAGAGATTCAATCGCGTTCTTTCAAAGAACCTGGGCGGAAGCAGTACAAATCACTTCACCAAAACCTTGTGCTCACCCACTGTCGAGTTTTGCACCTTTTTCCTCCACCCAACAGCCAATGCTTTCACTCAATTTACCCAGTGCTGTTGCCCTTCCTCAGTTGAGCTCTAGGGCTGAGATTTTGGAGCCATTTGTGCATTCTCCCTACTGTAGTCCCCCATATCCCACCATGCTCTGGGCTCTGGCTACTGTTGGGACCCCATCTCCTCAGTCCACAGCACAGAGAAGCAGGGTGCTCCCAACAAACGCCTGCCCAGCCCCAGTGCCTGCTCTTTGCAGGGTCCCTCTGCTCCATAGGAACCCACAGCCCCCAACACCCCCTACAGTCATTTGAGGTCTCCAATCCCCCAACACCCCACTGATGCTTACAGACCCCCCACCGCTCCCCCGTCCCCTTGGGGTATCCCCGTGCTCCACATTCCCCGTGCCCCGCTGCCCCCCAGCCCTTCCCCGCTCCCCATTGTCCCCTACATCTCCCCCCAGCCCCAGCCCCTCTCCCTGCCCACCCCCCCCCTCCGCCACACACAGCTCGGTGCCGCCCCAGGAGCCAGGCCCGAGCCCGGCCATGCCGCGCTCACCTCTCCCCGCTGTTCCCGTCCCCGCCGCCCCGCTCAGCCCGGCCCGGTGCCCTGCTGCCGCTCTCTGGGTCCGGCTCGGCTCGGCCCCGGTCGGCCCGGCGCAGCGCGGCCCCTCCCGGCGAGTCCCCTCCTGAAGTGCTGGACAGCTCCACGCCACAGAGCCGCCCGCTGGGCCAGCGCGCCACCGGCACCGGATCACAGCGTCCCCTGCTGGCCGGAGGGCGCCTCGGCGGACTGCGCACAGCTCCACCCCCAGCCTCCCCCCAACGGAGCCTCCAGTCGCTCCAGCGCCGGCACCCCAAAGCCCCACATCCCTCCCGCGTGGTCTTTAAACCCCGCTTCCCCACCACCCCATGTCCTTTCATATCCCATCCCACTCACTGTCCTACACCCTATCCTGTAACTCACCTCTGATACCCTTTCTTATCACATATTCTGTCTCATCCCAACCTTTATCCCACCTCAAAGCCCATCTTGTTCTGTCCCATGATACATCCCTTCTCATCCCATCTCACCCTTTATCCTATATCCTCATATCATGTTCTATCCCACATCCCATTTCTTCAAATACCCAATTCCATATCTCTTCTCATCCCATATTTCTTTCCACATCCCATATCCCCTATCCCACATATACCATACCATATGCTGTTCTCAGTCCCAACCTGTATCCTATTTACTTCCCATCCCATCCCACCCCGCGCCTTACCTCATATCCCAGCCCACCATGGGAGGAATCTTCCTAACTGGGAATAACCCAAAACCACCCACTATGGTCATGGCATCCCCCCAAAAACACCCCCAGTGCCACTCCAAATCCCCATGCATGGCTTTGGCCCCAGAGCACCTGGCACAGGCACAGGAAGGTCAGCCTGCCCCCAGATGGCCCCATTCCACCCCAACTGCACAGATGTGGAATGGCTCTTGGCCATGTACACACATGCAGAGAGACATCCATACACATGAAGACGTGCAGACACGTGCACACACAGGCAGATGCATGCACACATACACATGGACATGTACGGAATTCCATGTGAATGCAGGTACACAGACAAGCACATGCATATACATGCAGATATGCATGCAGACATGCACTTGCATGCACACATATGCATACATGCACATGCATAAGCCCACATGCAAACTGAACACACATGGACACACAAACATACACAACAGATTGCAGATGCCCCGCACACCACAGCACCAGGGCAGCCTATCCCAGCCCTACAACCACTGTTGGAGCCACAGAGGGCAATTTGGGGCAGGAAAACAAGTCCACACTGGATCCCCAGCCTGCTCTTATGGGGCTGTACTCTATGCTTCCCCCTTTCTGCACCACATGGGGCATGAGGAGGGGCTGCATAGTGAGAAGCCCCCCACCAGCCCCCCCACTCACAGTTGGTGTCCCTCCTTTTTCAGTAGCAAAGAGGGAAGCAGCCCATGCAGGTAACACCCCCACAACCCCCAGGGTGAGCACGCATCACTGCTCTTCTTCCATCACCTGCAGTGCTGAATAACACATCGGGGCCAGGAAACAAAGAGGATGGCAGCAAAAGCAATGTGAGGAGAACCTACATAGGGCAAGAGAGCTTCTGCAGCATCCTGGGGACTGGGGGTGGATTTGGTTTTGCAGGATGGGGAGAACAAAAGGAGAGAGATGTGTGAGGAGTGGGGAGAAGGGACTGTAATTGCTGCAGAGCAGAAGGCAGAGCTTGCTGCAGCTGGGGGGGAGGAAGGGGGGGGGACAGAAGGAATTCAGCACTTGAAAGGAACTGAGGGATTGGGGAGGAAAAAGATGATAAATAATTAAGGGAGATCAAATGAGGCGACAGCGGAATGGGCCTAATTGTGGAGCTCACACTGTGGCTCAGCCCCATCCCCACACGAGGAGGGGCTCAGCATCCTCCAACAGCAGCAGGGGAGGAAAAGCCAAATGTGCAAAAAAGCCAGGGGTAGGGCATGCAGGGATGGGCGTAGCAGGGGACAGGGCACCACGAGCACACCAACCCTCCTACCTAGCACTCAGCCCCCAGCAGGAGCCCTGCATGCTGATCTCGCTGCCTTATCCACCATCTGTTCCAGCAAAAGAGCAGTTCCTTCTGTGCCCTTTATTAACGGGTTTCCCCACAAATGCAAACAAACCCGCCCTGTCTCAGTGCTGTGCTCCCAGTCTGCTTGGAGGCAGTGATTCAGCGGTGCCCACGGCCATGCAGGAGAACAGGGGGAGTACAAGAGGCCTCTGCAAGGCTGGAACCACAGCCATCCAGCACACACTCTCAATCCATTGGCATCACCCTTCCAACCCCTTTCCTCTCCCTGTTCGCTTCCCCATGAGCTGAAGATGGTGCACATAAAGCACAGAGCCCAGCCCAGGCAGCTTCCTCCCAAGTTTTTCCCACTATTGCCCTGCTTTTCCTAAATATCACTGCATTCCAGGCCTGCCCAAAGACAAGAGGCTGCTGCCATCTCCTGGAGCATCCCTGGGGACAGGGGAGGCTTAGGGTCACCAGGCACCAGCTTAGGGACGGATGTTCCGAAAGGATTAAAGCTCCTTATGGACACGGATATGGCAGCAGCACTTATTCCCATCCATCTGCCCTTAAAATTCACCCTCCGTGTGAGATCGCAGGCTGGGTTCACATGGGGACAGGTGCCAGCACCCCACCGTGATGCAGGGAAGCAATAAACGTGGGTGAAGGCTGTCAGCCTGCAGTCTCCTCCTGAGTTCTTTCAACCCAAAGCCTTCCAGGACCAAGGCAAGGAAATAGCAGAGCGATACACTTCACCACCACCTTTCCTCTCCGTTTTATTCTCTTGCTGCACTCCATCCTGTTACAGCAGCAGCGTGGAAGCAGCAGGCAGGATGGGGTGACCTGACACCTGGCCATCTGGAACTGCTGCAGCCATTCCTCCCAACGTGCATCTCCCTGCACCTTGGCCACTGTTACCCAGCATCAGGCCAGAGGTCAGCACGAGGGGCAGCTACAAAAGTTAATTCAGCTCCAGCCAATGCCCTGCTCCTAGTATCTCACTGCAGAAACCACAGCTCTGAACCCAGCACCACTTCCCACTCAGCACAACGCCCAGCTCTGTCGCTCCTCTGCACCCTTTCCTGCCCCCCTCCCCCCCAATGATCTTTAGCTCTTTTATTCTATTAATACCACCTAATAACTACTTTGTTCCAAGCCTGCTGAGTAACGAGTGCCGACGCTTCCAGTTCATTACTATTTATGCAAAGATACCAGGACTTCATACATCACAGTTCTGCAGGTAGGAGGGACAAGGACTGCGTTTGCTGTCCTCACTCTGCCTACACGTTCCACAGAGCCAAGTGCTTCATTCCACAAGTGTCAGAAGACTTGGAACACAGAAAGCAGGAGGAAACAAAGCCAGCGACCACACAGCACCTACTGCCTCTGTCCTGCTGCCTTTGCCTTCGCACTCCCAGCTCACCCAGAGGTTTCACTGCTTCCTTCAGCTCATCAAAACAGAGCCTGGAATTCAGCCTACGTGGATTAGAGCAATCTGAAGCAATAGGGTAAGCAGCCCCCAGAGCACGGAGGAAGATTGAATTAATAGCTTCCTTCATTAAAGCTTACCTTCAAAGAACTTGGCAACAGAGCTTGTCATCACCATTTTCTTGCAGACATTTATTTTTATATTCACAAGAGGATGAACGTAAAAGAAATCTATGTAGATGCTAAATCAAGGCTTTAGTTCTAACTAGAGAAAAGTCACTCTCAGCGTTTTAATTATTTCCTTACAGCAGGACTGACATTTAAATCACTGCTCTTTCACCAACCCTTTAGAAGTCAAATTACATAAGATTCCAGCACAAGGTAACAGAAGTAATGTGCCAACCTCCTGAAAACCCAACTGTTTGGATCACTGATCAGACTCCTCCTGCAGGCCTCTGCAGCCCGTCTTGATCTTATTTGATCACTCCTGTTCTCCCAACTGTTGTGATGAAGCAGCAGCCCAGGATAAAGGTAATGCAGCAGCACAGCTGAGAGCTCAGAGCTGCATGGCACCAGGACAAGGCCATGTAGAAAATGTCCCTACTCAGATGCTCAAAGGCAGTTCCTGTTGCAGCACAGTGCTGGGGTTGCTCAATTTCCCCACTTAGCTCTTCAGACAAAAGCTTGCTTCAGAGGACTGAAATGCCAACTTTAATTCAAAAGGCAGCTTGCTTTGCAAGGTTCAGAAACCAGTAACAGCACACAGGGAGGTGTAAAGCAGTCTGAGGCTGAACTGAGCAAGCTTTGTAAGCTGGAGCACCTCCTCTTGTTTATCATCTCTGTCCAGACAGCAGAGTGCCATCCAGTAAGATCTCATGACCTGGGGAGGAAATGCGTGACTATTTTCAGCACTAAGTGTAATTTTAGGCACTTCAGGGCTAAGGAAACCTATCACAGTCAGCCTGCACCACCACCTTCCCTTCTGCAAAGGAACCACTGACCCTCTTCACTGCGATCACTCGTTTACAAGGTCTAGCAATTGGCTCACCCATTTTAAGAAGTTATTATCACTGATAACCTCTCAGACACCTGCAGCTTCTACCTTCAAAAGACAAACGCATTAAGATGATTCCATCTGGTACACTGAAAAAAAACGAGGCCATTTTATTGATGATCAGGCTTTGTTTTGACGACAATCGTTACGCTAATACAGACAGACTTCAATCAAAGCACGAGCTCTGAATCAGAAGTCGTAAAGTGACATGATGCCTTAATAAATTAAGGAAGCTGGAATTCCTCTCCATCAACTCTTCACTTGAAGCTCTTTGCAAAATCCTCTCCCTTCTTAATAGAAGCCTTCAACTCAGCCATGGCTTCAGCAACCATCTTCTCTTCAAAGGGGGTGATCTTGCCAATGCCCAGGTTCTTCTCAATTCCATTTTTCTGAGGGAAAGAGGATTTAAGGATTAACCATTGAATGACCGGGAGAACAATTTCACAGTTCTGATTATTTAATGTTCAGCTGACCCACCCTAGGACCTCTGCCACCTCTTCTGCCTGCCAAGCCTGTGATTCCCTACAAAGCTGTGAAGCTCCCTGTTATCTGTAGCAGTTTCTACAGCCTTCCCAAACTTCTCACTCACTTTTCGTTTGGGTATAAATATTAACACATACATCCAAACTCTTCCCCTTTATATTCTTCTAAGTCCATCCCTTCCCCAGTTATCAGCCAGGACAAAATACATTCACATCCCAGCAGTGTCAGGGCTGCAGCATCCTTGGTTATCGTTCTGTTCAGGGTAAGAATTGTTCCTTCAGAGCTCAGTACAGGCCCTGAAATCAATCCATTAATCCTAATCCATGCCACAGTCCTGCACGCACCACAATTTGGGCGATTTCTTTGCAGCAGAGCAAGGTGAGGAGACCAGGCTGCTGGCTCTAGTTAACTATTCAAAAGCTCCTCATAAACTGGCACAAACTCCTACATGTATGTTTGGCTGTTATCTACAGAGACACTCAGCTAGACCGAATTGAAATCACCAAATAAAAGCCACTAAGCCTAAGGACCAGCTCAGTAACTGCTGTTTCCAAGTCCCATCATTTGAAGCACATACTCCCAGCAGCAGAGGTGTAGAGAAGTACGGGCTCTCCGTCTCTTGCGAGCGAACAAAGGAACATTCAATAACCCCTTCCTTTCCATTCATGGCATCCACCAGGGAGAACACAAACCGAGCACCAGCATAGGCCATGGACAAGGTGGCTGATCCTGTAAGAGATGAATCTCTTTTAGAACAGGTCCCATTGAGATTCAAGACTTGGTTTAGCATCGAAAGCTTCCACACTGCTGAGTTTGCAGAGCTCGGCTTCAAGCTCACAGATAGTTTGATAGAGCAGGAGCCACATGCTGCCCAGCTGAGCAGATTGTATAAGAAACAGCTCAGTGAGAGGGAGAAGATGACTTTTAAATACCATGCATGTTCGGGGCCCCATTGATTTTTATGCTTACCTCCATACTGAGCTATTTCTAGCACCACAGTTAAGATAGCCAGCACTGCAATCAGCTATTCCCAACTCTGCATCACCGTTGCAGATACGATTAAGCTGAAGAAAATTGCATCCATTCAGCTGGACAAGAAGAATTACTTGGAAACTGTAGCCAAGAACCAACCTGCTCCTGCTTTAGCTTTGACAACTTCAGTGCCAGCTTCTTGAATTCTCCCTGTAAGCTTTTCCAGTTGATCCTGAGGGAAGTCCACTTTTGGTGTGCACTAGATTGGGAAAAAAAAAAAGTTGCTTTCAAATACCAGGACCTCTCCAGATTCAATAGGCCACTCAAGTGATACTTTTTGCACCATTACAGTTGTTATGAGCAGTTCTTGAGCAGGAAAATCAGCTACCCCAGCTCACAGATTGTGTGACAGCCTGGCCAGCAGCTGCAGGCATTCACTAAGGCTTCTGGCTGTTGCACGAACTGTAACAGTAAGCTAGTCATGCCTAGTTTACTCAAGGACAAACTGCAGCCTGACAGCAAAGCCAAGGCTTGGTTACTTGCTACCATGTAGTCCTTTGCATAGACAGATGCCTTCCAAGCACTAAGCAATTTCAAAAAGCCACGATAAATATTTGGGTCACCGTGGCATTATGGAAGTCAAGAGCCTTACAGAGGATCCAGTCTGCAAGCAGTATTTAGGAAGCTGGTGAACCTTCAAACACAGCTGCACAAGTCTGTTAAGCACAGCTGTGCTGCCCTGATTGAGCACCCTCAGCATTCAGCTGCACTAAAGCCCTTGCTCTTACTCCCTAAGACTGTCCTTCTGTGAAGGGCACTTTATTCCTCACTTACAGCAAAGCTTTTTGTCCTTTCTCCACTGACCCTCCTTAGCCACGTCCCACCCGCCTCAGTCAGCTGCAGCCTGCTTTAGAACTGTAACTTGTTTTGGATTAGGGAGCCCCTCTCTACCAATCATTTCTGAAGGCCTCTCCACACAACCTGAGCTCTGCTGCTCATTTCAATACTGGATGCTGAGAACGTGATTCCAGTCCATTATATCAAAAGCGCTTTCATTATCCTGCTGAAGAAAAGCATTCACTCCATGCAACAGCCATCACAAGAATGAGTGACAAAATAAAGCATTGCCAAGACAACATGTTACACCTCAGTTCTTATCCCAGAGCTACTGCAGGGAAAAAAAAAACAACCTGATGCTAGTCCAGCCATTGAGAGGAGCTCAGACACAGCTCTGTGCCTTTGAGTATCTTGCATCTCATCTCAGATGAAGATGAGCCACGTGGGCAGGAAGGCCTGTCCTGCTGTGTGTCAGCACAAAGGCACCTGAAGTCAACTCTGCCACAGTGAGGAGGAACACCACACAGAGGTGCTGCCACACACAGCAGTTAATGACTCACCTGGGAGATCAGAGGGATGATGGTCTTCCCTGCATGGCCACCAATAACTGGAACACTTACTCGAGCGGGATCCAAACCCTAAAGGAAATACAAAAAAACTTTCCAGTTTGAGATGTACAGATAAGAAAAGACATTTAAAACCACCACATTTTTTCTGCTCTCAGTATCCTGACATCCAGAAATTTCCGGGGCAGCTACAAGGGCAGTGCCAATCAATACAGTCCAACTCCAAGTTATTCATCCTGATAACTTCAGTCACAGAATAATATCAATGCAAGTTCAGATAAACAGCAGCAAAGGTACAAACTCCATCAGGGCTATTAAGAGCAGTGAAGCCTTCACACCCTGTTTGATACCACACAGAATATCCTACAAGACACAGCACAGACAGCATGACTTGCAAAGATATACTGCAAACCCCTCTCCTCCAGTTGCACCAGCAGGGCTGAAAGTGCCAAGAGAATGAGGGCAAACATGCAGCTCACTCACAGGGGAGGCTGACGAAAGGAAAGGTCAAAGTCTCTGCAAGAAGGTTTTGTAAGAAACCCAATCCCCAGGCTCCTCTGCAGGGAATCATTGCTTTCAGCTCCCGCTCTGCATCAATCTGAGCTACTTTAGCTCTATACTGTGACGTTTAGAAGCGTTTTGGTACAACTGATGACAGCAGCACACAATAGCCTTTCCCCAGCACCCATCATTACAGCCTACCTTTAGCTCAGCCACAAACGTATTCGCTCTGACAATGTCCAGAGTTGTTACCCCAAAGATTCTGTTAGGATTATACACGCCGTGCTTCTTGAAAATCTCTGAAGTTATGGGGATTGTTGAATTCACCTGCAGGCAAAAACATGCAAGCGTTCACCGAGAACAGGAGCAGAACAAAACCAATGCATGAAATGAACAGGACAATAAACATCACATCTCCAACTTTAAGTCACCTGTAATCAGCCAATTCTTCACAGTAAGAACAACTTAGAGGCAAGCTGGAACAAGCTTTTTTATTTTAAACAACCAGTGAGACAGTAACTATAGCAGTATGTATAATAACCAGTCAGAGAGAAGCTGAGGTATCAATCCCTTCTACATACAAGTTTAATCTGACTTCCTTATATCTCAAGAACAATCAAGAGCCAGGCTTTTAGTCTTTCTTCTTGTTTTCCTGCAAATACTCCATAAACCTCAAAGATACTGGTCAAAACTAGCAAGAACTTGCAGATTATTTCAGTATTCTCTGACTGGATTTTCTTTTCTACATTTTGAAGGTCTCCAGAAAATGCTTACCGGGTTGGAAATAATGCAGATCATGGCTTCTGGACAATGCTTTGCACAGGCAGTTGTTAAAGAAGCAACGATGCTGGCATTGGTGTTGAACAGGTCATCACGGGTCATACCTAAAACACAGTAAATGCTTCCAGTACCTGTAGCCTATTCATCCCTCTCTGAAGTCACCTCCACAACTGCAGCTGGAACGTTAACTGATCTGTGCAGAATACTGCTAGCTGCAGGGCTGCCACCATGGAAATGCAGAATTAGGATGAGAAATGAATTAAAGCCTAGACTTTTGTTACATTCCCAACAGTATACTAAAAAACAAAACAAGACAGTGGAAATAGAACAGATCAGAAACTAGAAAGGCATTGATTCAGAGCTGCTCAGAGACACTGTACAATTACTGCAGAGCAGACTATTCTATTCTGCTAAGAAAAGAAACAACGAGGCAGGTTTTGAACGTATTGCTGTGGGCAAAAAATATCAGGGGAGACTCAGGGTTAACTGCAGTGAGAAGTCTTTGCACCTCCCCCTTACAAAAGAAGCCCAGAAATCAATGTTTCACCCCACTTTATGAGCAATGATCTAAGCAGTGACTAGCTGAGGTACCTGACACCACAACAAGCTCTAGGTCAGGGTCATTCACAGACCACTTCCATCCCAAGGCAACCAGAAAGCAGCACCACAGCCTCCTGGAACGTACTGCAGCTCTGCAGAGATGCATTCAGTGAAGCCCTGGGGCTTTTTGTCATGGAGAACATACCTGGTTTCCTAGGGACTCCTGCAGGGATCACTACAACATCACAGCCCTTCAAACATTCTGGCAATTGCTCAGGTCCCAGGAAACCTGGAATGGAAGATTTTTAGACGTTGTGTTTTCACCAGTTTTTAAATTACTGCCAGTTTGAAGAATGAAATTATGCATCAAGACAACCAATTCTGAATTTAGTTTTCAATCCACACTCAGAAGCAAAGCAATGAGATTATGGATGGATGGATCTGATGCTCTGGCTTTCAAAGCCCACAGAATAAGTGGGATAAGAACCACGCTGTACGTTTCACACGCAGCCAGTCACTCCATTCTGTATCCATAACCAAAGGTCCTGGCTGACTCAGTGCCCCCAGAACTGCAGATGGGCACATTCAAGCAAAGCACAACCTTTTAGTGATCTTCACCTAAAATGAAGATCAGCAAATGAAGTATTCTTCGATTTCATCAAAAATTGATTGCTGCCTCTGAAGAAAACAAGCACATACAATGCACACAGATGCCCCAGGAGCATTAGGGATATTTATAGCCCAGATTTTAAATTCAATACTCAGGCTTTTCCCTGATATGACTTTATTAAATGTTTCCTGCCAGCTAGTATGAATTCTCTTCCAACTGTGCAACCACCACAGACTATTTCTCATCTCCATACATGCCAATCTAATCAAGTAAGCCTTAATTAGGCATGCATCACTTGAGGAAAAAAAGCTGCTTCAGCTGACGCTGGGCTGATGTGAAGCCTCCCTTCGCATGAAGTACAAGAGCAGGCCCTGCCAAACACCACACACACCTGAGGGGATCCTTCACGTTCTGCATGCACAAAGTCCACCCCCAGCCACTCACCATACCTTTCACATTCGCTCTTGTCTCGATGTGACTGAGGTCAGCTGCAACACCAGGGGTGTGTGCGATATCATAAAGGCTGAGCCTGCTCACCACAGGGCTGTTCTTCAGGAGAAGGGACAGAGGCTGCCCAATCCCTCCTGATGCTCCCAGCACTGCCACCTTGGCATTGTTCTGAAGGAGAAATAAGAAAACATGCTGATGAGTTGTTTGGCTAGTTAATGCAGAAGTGACCTTGGGGATTTCACCACGCTTTCTTTACTTTAATTCTGTTTCTCAATTTCTTTACTAAGCACCATGCAAATTTGCTTGCCTAAGCCCGCAGAAAGCCATCACCACAACAGCTTCCCAAAGATCCTTGAGATTTGCTGGTTGGACAAGAAGGACAAAAGCGTTCTTTGTGCTCTGAAGCTCACACAGAAAGCAGCATTAGGCAGAGCACTGACAGGATCAGCCTTCCTCAGCTGCAGACTATTGAATAATACCTGCTCCTGTGCACATCCAGCTCATTCAGAGCAAAATGAGTGTTGCAATTTTTTTTCCAGTTTTCAAAGCTATTATAAAAAAAAAAAAGCCTTTCCATTTGGAAAACAATCAATACATTTAATGGACTACAGTAAATGTAACAGCTATTGTACGTACGTGAAGAAAATGTCTATGCCTGAAATAAAATCTTACCTGCAACTGCCTCAAAATTGAGCCCTGAGAACATTAAATTACTGATTAAATGCAGCTGACAGGCAAGCAAAAAAAAAATCAACCCTGCTTTGTTGCCCTGTGAACCAATTGTACCCAGATGTGCTCTCTGGAAGAAAGCTGTTTCTTTTGATGACCCCCCTGTGCCCGCAGTGTAAGGAAAGCTATTTGAAAAGATCAGAAAAACTGTGAACTGTAATGTTCTGCCAAACTGATGGAGGACCAGAGGCTACTGCAGAGATGGAAGGTGCTACTGGCACTCTGTATCACCATCCTCCCAGATAAAGCTATAACTGCTCCAAGCTCACTGCAGGAACAGCTTAATTATTAGCTTAATAATAATTCACAGCATAATAAATAATCCACCCACAAGCTAGATCAATTTGCACTCAGCTCAGCATCCTTGCTACTGCAAGAAATACAATTTAGCACAAAACTCTTCAAAGGAAAGCAAAGTCTAGTATTAGTCACTGCTGCACCCCGTGTTTATGACCAAACTGATACCCTAAGATCAAAACCTCATTGCTATTGAATATAGTTCTTATTAAATTACACAATCCTCTCTCACAGAGCCTGTCTTCAGACCTCTGGTAGCCATCCTGTACACACCACAGGAAAACTGCTTCACTTAAAACGCAGAGCTCTATCTCTATCCCTCCCTACCCAGCCCAAAGCAGTACCTCCTGGAGGCCAGTACCCGCACGTAACCAGAGAATAACCCCAACGGGAAAGGCCCCCAGCCATCATGGAACGACGTGTGTGAAGCCGTGCCTCCACACAAGCTCACCCCAAAAAACCAAACCACACATCTGACAGAGCTATCCAAGCATTTCTAGGACCCAGGATGCCGGCACACCACGGATCACCGTTACTAACTGCTCAGCTCTGCTCCAGAAAGATGCAGGCAGCACCCCGCCAAGCCCAGCCCCCCCCCCCCACAGCCCCACACAGCTTCACCCCCCCACCTACAGCCCTCCCCCACCCCCCCAAAGCCCCACGCAGCTCAGCCCCCACCCCCCCACACACAGCCCCACGCAGCTCCCCCCCCCCAGCCCCACACAGCCCTCCTCAGCTTCACCTCAGCGCCCCACGGGCCGCCCCTCGCCCCTAGGCCGCCTCTCCCTGCCGGAAAGCCGGCTCCCAACAGGCACTCAACGCCTCAGATCCCCCTCTCATCTCCGAGGCTCGTACCTGGGCGCTGGTGGCCAGGCCGCGGCACAGGACGGCGGCGGGACGGGCGAGGCGGGACAGCATGGCGACGGCTGTGACTCCAACGACCTCCACGGCGCCGCGCATGCGCCGGCCGGCTACAGATCTCGCGAGATCAAGTTTCGCGTGAATTCCTCTCACACCACCTTCTCTTTTCTCTCCGCAGAGCTGCCGAGGAAGTCTCGCGAGATTTGCAGAGCGGTGTCGCTCTATAGCAACGAGGCGGTTTGCGTTGCCATAGCAACAAGGGCGAAGAGGTCCGGGCCTGGTGCGAGGCATGGCGGGGATGATGCTCTGCGAACCCACCGAGCTCTACAACATCCTCAACCAGCACCGCCGCTTCCCCAGGCTGTCCGAGCCCAACTACCTCATCCTGCTGGGTGAGCCCGTGGAGCACAGCGGGGCGGCTGGCAGGAGCGGGGCTGCTTTCCTCAGGAATGGGGCCTGTGAGCGTTGGTGGAGGGATTTCTCACCAGCCACAAGTCCTTGCTGTTGGGGCATTTCTGCCGCCCTTCTTCCATGGAGCAGCACTGCTTGTTGTTCCTTTGCCCTTCACACAGAGCAGAAAGCAGCGGTGTGTGGCACTTATTGCCACAGTGGGAAGCAGTGAGCTTTCTGCCTATGGAAATTCTGGCTTAAATTGCATCTTCCCCTCTCTGCCACCCAGAGGTGGCAGTGCTGACAGGCAGCCCTTAGCCATCACTAAGCATCTGTATCCTTCACAGTGCCAGCACCCCCAGGTGGAGCTGTGTGTTGCAGTGTGTTTAGGCTGGCAATCAAGCAGTTGGGAGCAGGGGAGGAGGTCCTCACTGTTCCCCTTACAGCCTCCCCAGGTCTGTGAGCATGGCAGCTGTGGCTGCAGGCATCCCCTGGTGCTACATGTGTTCAGACTCACGTCAGTGTCAGGTTTTGTTATATCCATTTGGAAAGCCTCACTTGCAAAGAAGCAGAATCTCTTTCTCTTGTTATGCTGGTGCTTGGATTCCCACCAAACAAATGAAGAACAGGATACTACCACATAAATATCAGATAAACCAATTGCTTTGTCTTGATTGAGTGGTGGGGTTTTTTTTGGTTTTTTTTTTTTTTTTCAGATGCCCGCACTCTTCATGAGTACAATGAAAGCCACATCATTACAGCACGCAGGATTGAACAGGTGAGGTGGGACTATACTTTGTGTAAACCATCTCTGGATTTAGCAATTAAGCAGTAACACAGAACTGGTTTAGAAACCAAGGGAGTTGTCCTCACCTCTCCCCAGCCTGTCCCAGCCGTGTTCCTGCCACTGGGGTGTTCACAAAGACAGAAAAACTGGCCTCAGTAGCCCAAAGAATTGGCATGCTGAAGTTGTATAGCAGGAAAAATATTGCACAAGAACTGACGCAGTGTTGGCTTGTCTCATAAAGGGCAGCACAGGCATCTCTACCACTGCAGCTGATGAAGCAATCTGAAGTGGTTTGTGTGATTTCTGAGTTCTACCCGGGTCTTTCAGAATGAAGTGCAGTTGCAGCCCCAGATCTGTTCACTGTGTCGATTGTGCTGCAAGAAAAGTGTGATGTTGTACTCCCCATGGAAGTCTTCTGTGATTTTTTTTCAGAGCCCTACAGGGGAGTATCTGGTGCCAGATCCTGAGGAACTGGCATGTGTCAGATACTGCGTGGTGTATGACTGTATGAGCAGCTCTTTGGACTTCTATGACTCTGAGGAAGAGGAAAAAGAGAAAGGTACATGTGGCTCATGTCAGTCAAAACCTCTCAGCAGGATGGGTGTTCTTCCTCCTCCTCATTTACTTCTGTGAGCTCACTGGACAAAGTGCAAATTTACCCAATTCTATTCGGAGCAAAATGAACATCCGTGCTGTGCCTTTGTTATTTAACTGTGTTGCACATGTTCTTAAACATAAACCATGATTTTATTTCAAAGATTTCTGGCAGGCCTGGTTTCTTATGTGATCCAATTGAAGTTCTTTGTTGCATGTAAGGAAGAAATTTTAATTTTTTTTCTTCTACATCTCACTGAAATCGGGCTTGTCCAACAATTGCCTTTCAGGAAGCAATGGTTCTTCAGAGACTGAACACTGAGTCAGGTTCCTCATGTTCACAGAGCAAGTACTTCCTTCTTTGAGGATTACAAAGCACCTTTATCCTACCTAAGAGGACCTAGCTTTAGTGGTGCTGATGCGAAGAAGTTCACTGCGAAATGCAAAGAGCTGGAAACTTTCATGCAGTTGTTCAGCCTTCCTTGACCCATGTGGAAATGTGTAATTGTAACACATCCTGTAGGAAGGTGTTCCACAAGGGAAGGTGTGAAGAAACAAAAGCAGGCTTCTGTTTTGCTGGTCTGTTCCTAAAGCAGGCACAGTTGCAGGCAACTTGGATCTCACACAGAAGGAGGAGGAGCAACCATCTTGTGTAATTACTGAGGGGAGTGTTTGAAACTTCCTCAGAAGTTGTT
Source organism: Lagopus leucura (assembly GCF_019238085.1). Taxonomy (NCBI): domain Eukaryota; kingdom Metazoa; phylum Chordata; class Aves; order Galliformes; family Phasianidae; genus Lagopus; species Lagopus leucura. The sequence goes on from NW_024962276.1 coordinate 4,209,510, forward strand.
CAAGATTCCTCCTTTGTTCACCTTGGCTAAAGCAGACTAAAGAAAAGGGGGTCCATACTACTAAAATTAGATTTATACTTAAATACTTCCTAATATGGGAAGTTATTGCAAGCATTTCCCAAAGAATAGTGGGGAGAAAACAAAAGCGTGATCTGGTCCTACAAAAGAAACCAGGAGAGGAATAAAAGATCAGCGCTAGAGGCGAACAGCAGCATTCCTTGTGACTGTCCTCAAGCAACAGTTGAATAAGCCCAGCTTTTAACGGGGCTTTTTACACCCCGTAAGATGAAATGAACAGGAGCTCACTGTGAGCGCCAGTGGGCCGGGTTCAGCCCGCAGTGCCGCTGGAGGCACACCAAACCTGCCCCAGCAAATTGCTTTTTGCTCTCGCTAGATGCTGAGGAAGGAACTGCTGCCCGACACGCCAGCAGCTTGCAGCAGTTCAGCCGCCATCCGGTGCTTGTCCTCAGGGGAGGATACAAACGTTTCTCAGCTTGCTACCACTTCCTGAGGACTCAGAAGATACTGTGGATGCCTCAGGTGAGACTGACTTGCAAATAGAAGACTTGAACCTTCATGTTCAACTGCTGATGATTAATGAATTCAAGGTGGATGGTGCTGTAAACCCGATATCAGGGTAATTTCAAACAAAGGAACTAAATGTAATCCGAGTTACTGTGCTTGCCCCAGGTGTTGCCACAAATTCTTCTGCAGCCACACTTTGCCTTTTTTTCCTTCTTCTATTGCATGAAAATACAGCTCATGAAACAACCAGGGAAGCTTTCTCTGATAACCCTAAGCTGGCCTACTGGAGAGTCCAGATAACCGAACAAACAGTAGCAAACGATGACAAAAAAGGCAGGTTCCAGTTTACTCTCCTTTATATGCAGTTATCTGAGCTGTTACCCAGTGAGTGTTTTCAGGCAGAGGTCTGACATCTATCAAACACTGTGTTTCATGTCTGTAAAGCCCTTTGGAAGGATCACAAAGCAAGCACTCTGTTGAAGCTGTTCTCCATTGCTTCGAATTATTGAGCTGTTTGGTTCTGGTGTAGCATTACTGAGTATCAATTATGGATGTAGAAGCACTGTCAGCTACTTGTGTGTTTTTGTCATCAGCCCTTATGCTGCACAGAGCAGAAATAGCTGCAGACTTGTGCTGTGCCACTACATTGCACCTGCAGCTCTGCAGGTGGTGGATGGCTTCATTTAGCTTTGTGAACAGCAACCAGAGTTCAAATGAATCTGTTACGCTGCTTGAGACACTGCAAAAAATGTATTCTTCCACTTGTTTAGTTAGGATTTGTTTCAAGTAATGCCACAATGAAAATGTTTTTGTTCATTACTCTCAGTAAACCCAGCGAATACTTCAACACTTCAGAAAATCCAGGAGATTGAACGAATCATTGCACTTGAATGTGTCACAGGTTGTTGACTGATGTGTCTTCATTTTTGCACATGACTTCTGTTTAAGAGCTCACCAAGTTGAAAGGAGCAAATACACTCTAAAGTGAGCCCACAGCTTCTCCCCTTGCAGGAACTCGACAACTTCCAGCCGTACCCTGTAGAAATACTGCCTGGAAAGTTATACATGGGCAATTTCAAGCAGGCCTGCGACCAACAAATTCAGAAAGATTTGAAGATCAAAGCACAAGTCAACATTTCTGAACAGCCTGCAATGCTGTAAGTTGTTCAGGGTATATTTTTCCCAATATCTGTGCCTGTGAAAAAAGTGAGGTAGCATAGGAGTGAGTGCCTGTAAACTCTGAAGGAGAACTGGTTTTTTTTCACAGCAGATTTGAGTGCTATTTCACACTGAGTCCTGTGATCTCTACCAGCATGGCACCAGTGCTTTCCTTCAGCCATCTGCCATGACATGGATGGACTGGGTGAGAGAAGGACTGGGAGCCCTTGGTACTTTCCACTCTGTCATGCTTTCACGTTTCAGTTTGTCCCATTCGTTCTCTGTGTTGAATTCTCTGAGCTTCTGGAAGGAGGAGGATGCTGTGGAAGAAAACAGCTGAAGTGAAGCAGGGATCTCTGCTGACAGGACTGCCAACATGCATGCTGCAAAGGCATGCTTGCTTTCAGTTTATCTGTTTGCATGTAGCTCTCAGATAAAGGAAGCTGTAGCATAAAGTTAAGGCATGAGTACTAGTACCAGGTAAATGGAAAATCAGTAATTAAACTGGTTCTGCATTATAAGTGCCTTAGTGTTTTACCATAACGATTCCTTATCATAATGTTAGTAATGAAATGATGAAAAACTCACACATGTAACAGCAAACAAAATTATCAGCTTGCCTCCAACAAACAATTTTTTTCCCATAGTTGCTTTGCTGGTCCACGTAATGCTACGTACTCTTTTTACAGGTGGGCAGAAGAAGGCAAATACCTCCATATATCTGTTCCAGATTCACTTGAAGCAGATCTTTTTTCTTCCTTTTCTACAATTTGTCATTTCATTGGTGAGTTGTTTCTGATTTGGAATTCCTGAGCTCTCAGTCACTCTAGGATATTAAAATGGAGCAACTGCAATTCACTCCAATAGGAAGCTCAGGCAGGCAGGTCATTACCTTCAAAGATCAGTGTACTCCCAAACTAGTCCACATCCTAATGGATACCAGAGCTGCCTCAGTAACCAGACTGATGGACAGAGACAAGATTTTAGAGGGCATCTGATGCCAATGTTCCTACTTATTTTAAAGAACAGTCACTCAGCAATAGTAGAGAGCTTTGCAGTAGGTGTGAGAAGGCTTTGCTGTAGGATGTCTGCCAGAGCTGCATGTTCCTCTATTTTTAAATACAGCCCTCTGATTCTTACCAGCCCAAATCTTCAACCACCAAAGTTTTAGCTGAACAGGAGTGTGACACACATGGGAGAACTTACTGCAGAATGCTCTGAATCCTTGGGACTGGTGGGATTGACTCACCGTAAAGCCTAGGGCAATTTGAAGTTTGGACAGCATAAACCTGCCTTCAGGTCATTGTATCAGAGAGGGCAAGAAAACTGTACCAGCTCAGCACCTGCAACAGCACGGCAGACACAGTTCCTGCAGCCTTATCCTAAGATGGTGTTCAACAGCACCTTCATCTTCTATCACACTTACAAAACAGCATCTGCCACAGACCAAAGCCCTGCTGCACTCGGTCATGCAGACCCAGAAGCAGATCAGTCTGTTCCTTCAGACAGTATAATCCAAATACAAAATAAGTGGTAACAACTGGACACAAAGAGACAAGGAAATGATAGGTGTGGATATAATTTGGATATAATCTCTTGTCCTAACCTGAATTTCATGACTTGCACGGCACTGAAACCTGAATGTTGATCTCCACTTGCATATCCTTCATTAAGCCTCAAGTTTTCTTTTTGCAGCAGTATTTCAGAAGTCTCTTTCTTACATCAGTATGTGGAAGCTTCCAACACAGACTCTTAGAGTTTGTTAGCTGTGGATACTGTGCATACTGTTTATTTGATAAGTTTTGAGTAGATTACTGTAAGTGGAACGGTTATGGGTGAACACTAAAGCTCTCCACAAACCCTGAGAGAGGGGTGTGGGTATTCTCATGCTTGGAGTCTGTTGGACTGAGGCATTTCTGCTCCTGGGCCTTACCTCATGAGAGGAAACTGTGTTTTAGTGCTTGAAAAAAACCCAACAGCTTCTTGACAACAGTAGAAGCAGCTTTGCCCTACAAATTCTACAGTGCACTTGCTGATATTCCAAAAACACATCATGCTATCTATTCTGGAGAGGGAAGGAAAGCATTAAAAGAGTTATTAATAAATTACAGAGCTGTTTATGCATAGGTGGCGGAGTTGATGTGGTGAACAGTGAGTGACAGCATTCTCAGCCAAGTGGGCTTTGCTTTGGTGGAAAAAGAGTTTGCTGATCTTCATAATTTTCGCTGCAAATCATCCACACCATCATAAAACCAGTGCCCTGCCTGGTGTGCACACGCTGATCCCCACAGAACCATAGAATTGCTGAGGTTGGAAAAGACCTCTAAGGTGATCCAGTCCAACCATCCACTACTGCCCACTGACCATGGCCCCAAACACTGCGTCTGCCCTTAAACTCCTCTGGGGCAGTGACTCCCCCATCCCTGGCAGCCCATTCCAATGCCTGCCCACTCTTTCTGAGAGGAAATTCTCCCTAATATCCGACTTAAACCTCTCCAGCTGCAACTCGAGGCCATTCCCTCTGGTCCTATTGCTGTTACCTGGGAGAAGAGGCTGACTCCCACCTCACCACAACCTCCTTTCAGGCAGGTGTAGAGAGCAAGGGGTAAAGGATTTGCAGCCTGAGTCCATCAGTTTGAGAGCTGATTCCTCCAGCTTGAGTGCAGAACAGTTAGGTTTGCATTCAACAGAAATTTTGTCATCTTTAAACCTATCTGGAAGAGTTTGAGTTGCTGATGTGATGCCAACCACAGCTGATGGGTGATGGCAGGCCACTTTTCGTTGCAGTTATCTGACATGAAGTTGACACTGATCTGTCATGAAGCACCGACTGGTCGTTGTCATTTGGTTCTGGTGCTCAAAGCTCCTTCTTAACTCAGTGGGGTTTTAAGAAAGGCAGATGCTTAAAGAAACAAGAGCTGGCAGTGCACATCTGTTCCTATCAGGGTTAATGATGGTTCCTGTCTCTCAGGCTAGCAGCCTGCCAGTTTTCACCGAATTAGAGCTCTGCTGTACGATTGGAAATTTGATTTCCCAGATCACTAATTTGTGATTGGTGTTTCTTTATGCAGACACCCAGCTGGATCTCGGAGCAGTGCTGGTGTTCTCTAGCCTGGGGATAAGCCGGAGCAGCACAGTAACCATGGCCTATCTTATGCATTCCTTCCAGTTTTCCCTGAAGGTACATCACTGTCATCCTTCCCACAGATACTGGCTGAACCTGCAGTTTATTTCTGCTCCTGAAGCCTCATTACTGCAGTAATGAGAAAGAACTCATCCGTGTATTCGTGCAGACTGCCCACCTGATAGTGTAAGAGGTTCTCTTACATCTGTTGGATCTTCCTGATGCCATTACGGAGGTGGCATAGGTGTGATTTTGGATTTGTGAGTCCTTAGCTGGCACCTGTGATGTTCCTGTATTTCCCTGCTTAATAGGGAAATCCAGCCCCACAGGGCTGTGAAAACAAAGCAGTGGTTACAGATCATAGCTCTCCCGCTCTGAGATAAAGAGTATCTGGAAGCTATGAAGTTAATCCCATCTCCTAATACCAGGGGTTACAGGGCAATTCATGCCCCAGTGTTTGCAGAGCTCTGATTTACCACTGTGCTCATCAGCACCCACTTTGTCTGAAACCATTTTATTTCCTAAGAAGCAATCCCTCCCACAGACATTACTATAAAGAAATCTGGAGCAGGATAATACTAGCCCACAAGGGACGTACAGGTTAAAAGAACAGTACATCTTGTTCCAGTGCTCTGAATAACATAAGAAAAATAACAAAGGAAGGCTGAAAATGACCCAGAGGTGTGGAAAGACTGGTGGCCTCTCCCCAAAAGCCAGCCCATTTTTCCCTTTGCATGCAACACGTGGGCACAGTGCTGCTGTAGGCAGTGGCTTGTGGTGCCTGCTTGGCACAGACCAGACTTCTTCCCTATGAAAACCAAAAGGTTTCTCCTTAAAAATCTCGTCCTCCTTTGTGTGACCTCCTTTGGAAGCTGGAAAGGACTGACTCACACCTCACTGAAGCTGGGCCTGTATCTCATCATTTAATTGATTCTGTGCAAACATTTGCAACATAAGAGGAAATCTCTTACCACCAGTGTGTGCCAAAGTGTAATTCCAGGCTGAGTGTGCCAGCCGGGCAGCAGACACTGCTTGGTCTTTGCCAGTAATGCTGGGTGTGATTGCTCCAGCTCACTGATAACTGTTCTCTTGCTATTTTCTCCTGCACGCTGAGTTACCAGAGGCATTTGCAGCAGCAGTGTGAAAGTCAAAGGCTGATCCTTGCAGGTTCTCTCAGTACTAGCAGGTTGGTCCCAGCACTTTGCAAGGTGCAGTGGTCTCCTGCAGCTGGCCTGGGCCGAGCTTTCCTGCAGGATTGCCCTGTCAGACTGGTTTATTTCTTACAGGTAAAGGCAGTATAACAGATTCCTTTATGATTCTTCACCCAATCTAGGCTAACACGTCCAACAGTGTCCCAGGGCAGAGATATCTCATGAGAAACACAGATTTGGGGTGTGTGCCCCCTTATTGTTAGCTATTGATACATCTGTGGAGTTCAGGGGAAGCACAGACACGCAGAACATGGGCACAGAGGAGTAAATACTGGAAGATCAGAGCCTGCAGAATTGCTGAGATGAGAAAAACAAATCCATGGAACGCTATCTTGTAACCTTTGGTCTCATTGTGCTTATGCAATGCTCTGATTGCTGGGGGACTTTCAGAAGCAGGAAGATGAGCCCTACTGGGGAAATCCAGGGGTGTAGCAAGAGCAAAGCAGTGTAACGCTGGTGGAGTTGCCCTGCGTGTAGCAGAATCCCTAGCTGATTCCATGGGCCTAGCAGATCATTAAGATGGCTGTAATTAACATGGTGGGATAACTGGAGTTTAACAGCTGCTCTGCCACATCAACATCTGCCACACGAACACCGCAGTAGTTCAGAAAGATGATAACCTTTGTCCCTTGTGTGCAAATAGCTGGTACATTGCTGTTCTGCTTATCATCTGTGAAAGAATTAGCTGTTTGGAGGAGAAAATCCAGGCCTGCATTTCTCCATTGGTGTCAAACGATGCAAGATACATGCCAGCTAATGAGAGAAGGCTGAGCTGTCCTCGTGCTCAGGAAAGCAGGATGAAAAGATGAAAGGCTTCTCACAAGCTCACATCTGGATCCCATCTGTCCATAGTTTGGCAGCCAGAGACTTGCCTGCCAAAGTCCATCCCAGGGAGCAAACACAAAGCTGTTTTGTTCACAAGCAGAGCTGCTTGGTGTAAATACAAGACATTCATTTTCAGCTCCTATTTCTAACACTTCTTTGCTTTCTCTTTTCAGAAAGCTTGGAACCACGTTCTGAAATGCAAAACAAACGTGAGACCACACCGGGGCTTTGTGAAACAGCTTTCAGACTGGGAGGCTCAAATCTATGGGACCACCATCACTGATGTCTCTGAACCCAATTACTGAGCACAGGAAAGGATGGTTCTTTGTCTGCCCCACTGCCTCCTCTGTAGGTAGAAAGTGAACTCAACTCTGTTGACATTGCTGTTATGTAATGGAGTTGTTTTTATCTTCAGCTTTAATAAATGGAGTCCATATTTGGAGCTGTTAGGGATGCTGGTAAGGATGTGGGCTTGGGGAGAGCAAGACCTGCAGGGTATGGCCCACTGCACAGCTTGCCTCTCCTGTAAGTTAGGGGGCTTGTGGCCACATTACTGGGCATTCTCTCTGCCCCAGCTAGGGAGGCTGTTGGGGTTCTCTCTGAAGAGATTTATAGAATCACTAAGATTGGAAATAGACCTCTAGGATATCAGTCCAACATCCACCTCCCACCAGCACTGCCCACTGCCCGCGTCCCTCAGTGCCACATCCCCACAGCTCTGAACATCTCCAGGGATGGTGAACCCCCTCCCCATGCAGCTGTGCCACTGCAGCACTGCTCTTTGGAGAGGAAATTGTTCCTCATATCCAACCTGAACGTCCCCTGGTGCAACCTGAGGCCATTCCCTCTTGTCCTACTGAAAAAGTTCACTGATCCATGGCCTTGGATGACAGATGTAGAGTGTGGACTTGCAGCCCAGGGACACACCGCATTTCCCCATTTTCAGGTGTGCTTTTGCTCACCCAGTAACCTCACTTTGCCCAGCACATGAATTTGAAACCCCAAACTCAAGTCGGTACCACCCTCAGCCCTGCAGCACTACAAATTCCTTGTGCATATAGCACAAAACAAAACAAAAAAACGCCCTTGAACAAAATCTATCACTGCGTGTTTAGGTTGGCAGCACCGAAACCCCTCAAGCCCAGGATGCCCACCATCCCTCCATCCCTTCCTTGAGCAGCGCAGAGCCGGCATGGCACAGCATGGGGAGTCACAGCATGGGGAGTCATGGCACAGCATGGGGAGTCATGGCACAGCATGGGGAGTCAGGGCACGGCTCGGCACGGCAGGAGCCGCCCCCCGGTCCGCCTCGCGGGAGGCGTGCCCGGAAGCAGCAGCGCAGTGCCGGGGCCGTTCGCCGCCTCCTCCGTCCGTCCCTCCTTCCTTCCCTCCCGCCGCCACCGCCATGGCTTCGGTCGCCGAATGCCTGCGGGAGTGGGAGGAGCTGCAGGACGGCTTCCAGCGCATCCAGGTACCGGGGCCGGGGGCTGCGCGAGGGGGAGCTGCTCAGGGCTCGGTGCCCGGCCGCAAATCGCGGGGCTGCGGGGCTGTTGGGCGGCCGTGGCGTGGGGAAGCTGCGGGTCTGTTGGCGCGGAGAGCAGCCCGAGCGGGGCGGGAGGATGCTGCCGGTCACAGGGGGGGAGGCACGCTGAGCCGGACCAGCCGGCCGCCCTCCGTCCGTCCGTCCGTCCCCGCAGGAGCGGGCCGGGGTGCGCCGTGTAATCCCCGCGAGTGAGTGGGCAGGCATCGGCGCGGCCGGGGTCACCCGAGGGAAAGCTCGGCTGACCGGCTCCGCTCACAGCTCTTCCCTCTGCCTCTCCACCCCCGCGGGATGGGGCGAAGCGGATGCTGTTGCGGATTCAGCACAGCTGTGCCCAGATCTGGGGCAAGGGCGGCTCTGAGAAACGCGCTCTTGCTCCATAGGGGCCGGTCTGTGCATCCCGAAATCCCCGGGCTGGGACGCAAGGAGCTCCGACGGAGCGCTTGGCCCAAAGCCGGCTCTCTCGTGGCCGACCCCTGAGCGACAGGAGCTCCTCTGGGAGCAGGGAAGGGTTTGCTGAGTGGGGGCATCCCGCCCGACGTCGGGGCGTTAGTCACTGCGGGGTGATCTGGGTTCATCCCCACCTCACTGCTGGACACCTGAGGGAGACCGTGTTTTCTCCCTCCTCTGTGTCTGCTTTCACCTTTCTCCTTTGGGAAAGGCTTTGACATCTGCTGATAAAGTCCCCGATAAGAACTGCGGAGGCTGAAAGGAGCACGCACCAAGGTCTAGTCCAAGGGTTGTTGCAAGCAGCGCTTTGTTCCTTGGTGGCTCTGGGGCTGCCTGTGGTCGAGGTGAGGTTGTTTTTCAGCTGGCAGGACCAGAAGGAATATTGACACAGCACGGTCTCTCCTTTCCCTTCTAAATATAGCAGAAGAATGGCATCTGGTGTCACCCAGGTGCGGTTGGGTTACGGCGGCAAGCGGGGCCAGCGGCATCCCCCAGGGTGAGCTGTGGGCAGCAGGCACAGAGCTCTGCTCTCCGGTCCCACGTGGGGCCAGCAGCAAAACCACCTCTGGGTTCAGCCCCCGACTGTACCCCGGTCCAGCACTGTGTGGCTCTTTCATGGTGTCACAACTGGAGAGCAAAGCTGTGGGTTCCACAACCCTGAGACGAGGCAGCCGAGCACCCAGCCTGCTGCTGGATGTGCCATGCAGAACTCATCCTTTACAGTGGGTAACGCACTCAGAGCTGGGGATGGGCTCCCCAAACACACCTGGCTGCCCACTGTGTTGTCTGACTGCTGCTCTGTTCCCCACCCTGATGTGCATTGAAGTTACAGATGCAGCTGCATCGTTTCCACACACTGCACTCCTGGTTTTCTACTTAAAGATATTTCCAAGCAGCAGCACAGAGGCTGTTGCCGTTCTGTTTTGCTGCAGTTCCTCACTGGGCTCAGAGCACTGTGGTTCTGGGGGTGTTCTTGTGGGACAGGCGTGCACTGTGGGCTCTGTGCACTGCTGGAGTGTGTACCTGCAGCACACACTGCTCTCATTCGCAGGATAACCACAGGCTGTACAAGCAGAAGCTGGAGGAGCTGACCAAGCTGCAGGATGGGATCTCCAGCTGCATCACACGGCAGAAGAAGCGGCTGAAGGAACTGTCCCTGTCCCTCAAGAAGTAAGTTGGGGTGCTGGGAGGGAAGAGCTGCCAGGACAGGGCTGTCGGACCCGGCTCAGGGCCGCACAGATGTTAGCAAAAGGCTGCTGAGGTCTGGGTGTACCCTGGCACATCTTCCTCAGCTTTGCTTTCCAAATTGTGCTTTCGAAGTCTTGCCTGTGTTTCCTGGCGATGGGACGAGCTGCCCGTCCTCCCTGTGCTTTCCCTCCCACTCCCTTCCCTCCGGCAGCTCCTCTGCCTGCCCCGCAGATGGAACTTGCCTCCAGTTTGCTATTGCTGTCCTTGGGGTGCCCTTGTCCCAGGCACAGCACCGTATCAAGTGCCAGCACGCGCTCGTGCTGTGACGGAGCCGATCCTGATGCCAGTGCCTGCTCTTCCTCCCCAGATGCAAGACCCACGTGAGTCCCGAACAGCGAGAGTCCATCCAAGAGATCCAGAGCCTGATCAAAGAGAGACAGAATGTTTTCTTCGAGATGGAGGCCTACCTGCCAAAGAAGAACGGGTGAGAGGTGCCCCATGTTTGCGTGAGGACGGTCTCTTTGCCAGGAGCAGGCAGCACAGCTGGGGTCTGTAGGCGCCAGGATCCTCTTGGGTGAAACCTTATGACATGCTGCACCGGGTCCCAGCAGCTGCACCACCACTAGGCACAGCCCCGTGGTCACCTGCAGGTGCCTGGGCAGCAGCCAGCCCAACTCTCTGCGTCCTCCTGCTGCCCTTGAGCAGCTCTGGGTGGAAAATGGCTGGGCAGGGGATGTGGTGCCTGTCAGCAGCATGGGACGTGGTGGGAAAGGTGATAGCTGTGCCTGGCCCGCAACACGGGCAGCTTTGTGCAGGCTCCCACCTGAACACCTCTGCTCTCTCCCCAGGTTGTACCTGAGTCTGGTGCTTGGGAACGTGAACGTCACGCTGCTCAGCAAGCAGGCTAAGTACGGCCCTGCAGCGCCGCTGTCGTGTGCGTGGGGAGGTTTGGGGTTCCCTTGTCAGCGGGGGGTTATAGATCTGCAGCCTGTGAGTGCGGTACTTTCAGGCATGTGGCTGGCTTGACCCACCTGGTGCAGATTCCTTGCCAGGTCTGTCCAGTTCTCCCTTTCCTGGAAGCAGCCCTCAGTCCCTGCTTAGCTCCTGTGACCAGGCTGGGACGAACCGCTGGCTGTAATGAGTTAAATGGGACCCACCACCAAAGCTGTGCCTGAGTTTCCCTTGTGTTAGGGACTTCAGGAGGGACCCAGCTGTGGGGAAGCCTTGGCTATGGCAGCCAGTGCTGACAGCCCCCATGCTGGGACACTCAGTGAGAAGTGCTGAGCAGTGAGCCCCAGACCCTGCTGTCTTGTTCCATGGGCTCTCCATGAAATGCACCAGTGCTGATCTGCTCAGCTTCCTGAGTGCCCTGGGCCACCTCCCCAGCTGGCGTGGCTGTGGAATGATGCAATGCTGCCCTGTGGTTTGCCCTCCTCTCAGAAGTGTTTGGGGGACAAGGATTTCATTAGCTCTTGCAAGAGGCTCCCAGAAGGGCATCCCGTTTGTCCAGCCAGGTGGGAGGGGAGGATGCAGCCTGCCGGCAGCCACCTTGCTCCAAGCCTGTTCTTGTACACCCCTGCAGGTTTGCTTATAAAGACGAGTACGAGAAGTTCAAGCTCTACCTCACCATCATTTTGCTCATTGTGTCTTTCTCCTGTCGGTTCCTTCTAAACTCCAGGTGAGACTGCCTGGGGTTCTGGGCAGAGTTGTCCTCCCAGAGCCCCTGTATCCATCTCTGGTCCTGAAGAGCCCAGAGCAACACTAAAGCTCAAAAAATGGAGCTGAACAGGAGGTCCCAACAGAGGGATTGACTGCCCCAACCTTGTAGCTCTCCCCTGCCCTGGGGACACGGTGGCCTCCCAAGGATGAGCATCCTGCAGGGATGTGGTCTCCCTGCTGTCTTTACACCCTGCTTTGTTTGCCAGGGTGACAGATTCTGCCTTTAACTTCCTCCTGGTGTGGTACTACTGCACGCTGACCATCCGGGAGAGCATCCTGATCAACAACGGATCCAAGTGAGTCTCTCATGTTTCGGTGTGGGCAGTTAGTTCTCGCTCTGTGGGCTGAGAGATTGTGCACCCATCGCACAGCTCTGTGCTTCCCGGGGATGCAGCTGACACCTCCTACTCAGGGCGTGTAACAAACCTTGGTAATTAGCCCCCATACAGTAATTAGCTGTGGTTTTGAGGCAGCTGCTGGGGAGGGAGGGCTGGGTGAACTCACTGTGTGGAGGTGGTGTGGAAGGTGCGGTGCTCTGGGTACCACCTGGGCCGGAGGCGCTGGGTCCTGCTCCATGCACGTCCCTTTCATAACCATCTCTGCTCTTGCCTTGCCCTGGGAGCTACCAGGTGGCTGGCACTTGGCTGGCTCTGCTTTCCTAGGGTGCATTTGGATCCCAATTCCTGACCCCTTGCCTGCGTCTGTCTTCCAGAATCAAGGGCTGGTGGGTTTTCCATCACCACATCTCCACGTTCCTCTCAGGCGTCATGCTGACTTGGTAAGTCTGCATCCTCAGCTCCTGTGTGTAGGGACCTGGCCTGCCTGTGCTGTGCCAGCCTGGCTGACGGGGCCTTTGCTCTCTGTGCCCTAACCCACAGCTGTATTCCTCCCCATGAGCATTATGCTATAATCATCAGCTCCATGCATTCCTCAGCAGGCCCAAGCACCCCAAACCAAAGCAGCCACCAGCACCTCAGCGAGGCAGGCAGCACAGCCCGGGTCTCTGTTGGGTAACACTGTTCCCAGTGTTGCAATTCTTGTCCAAGGGCTGTGCAGTGTTTTCCTGACCCTTGTCCTGCCAGCCTCCTACTTCCTGGCTTCCCAAGCTGGGCAGATAGTGTTCCGTGAGATGCCGACACTGAAGGTCTGTGCTGTGGTCCCCCTGTTCTGCTGGGAGCTGGCAGCAGCGCTGTGACCTCAGTTGTGGGGCAGGCAGGGTTGGCAGCATCTCCTCCCTCCCACACACCCCTATCAGTGTCCTCTCTCTGCAGGCCAGATGGGCTCATGTACCAGATGTTCAGGAACCAGTTCCTCTCCTTCTCCATGTACCAAAGTAAGTGCTGCCATGCCTGCTGGGCCAGGACCTGCCTGCAGTGGCCAGGCGTGCTGTGCTGCCCAGCTCTGCAGTGGAGAACTGACTGGATACTCAGCCCACTGGGGTTTTCCCTTAGCTCTTCTCCTGCCTTCTGCCTCCCAGGGGCCAGGAAGAGCTCTGTGCACAGGCAACTCGAAGCTGAGTTGGTGCTGAGCCCACAGGCTGGTGCCGCCTGCCCTCATCCACTCTCTTTGCAGGCTTCGTGCAGTTCCTCCAATACTACTACCAGAGTGGGTGCTTGTACCGGCTCCGAGCACTGGGCGAGAGGCACAACATGGACCTCACTGTGGGTAAGCCAGGATCTTCCCTGAGGTTGTCCTGGACAGCTGGACATGCTGTCACCTCTGCTTCTGACAGCAACCCCCCTCCCAGGGCCAGGCCGGTGCTAGGCTCAGCGGTAGTTATTTTTGTTCCAAGATCAGACCGTGGTTTATGAGTGCTGGCATCAGAAAAGATGCCACAAACATAACCAGCATCCCCCCAGTGCAGCCTCTGCAGCCCAGCTCTGGCTGAGGGCAGCCCCACCTCCTTCCCTCCTACCCACTCTAGACCCCAGGGATAGGAAACCTGCCACAGTCCTCCCACACTCCCTGCCCCTGTAGTGCCCTGCAGGGCCTCAGCCAGGCACGGGATGGCCACTGAACTGCCCTGCCCTGGCCTTTGGAGCTCTGCTCCATCCTGGCCCTGTGAGCACGTTCTCAGCAAACCTTCATCCTTTGCAGAGGGCTTCCAGTCCTGGATGTGGAGAGGCCTCACCTTCCTGCTTCCTTTCCTCTTCTTTGGACAGGTGAGTGCACCAACCCTCCCGGGGACACATGGGAGGCCTGGGGTGGGACTGAGCCGCACCATTCCTCACTGTGCCCCGCAGCCTGGGCTGCTGCAGACACACAGCACAGGTGCCAGAGGCTGAGCCTCCTCTTCTTCCCCCAGAGCACCCACCTCTGTGACTTGGCTAGTGAGATGTGGAGCTGGTAGTGCTGCCAAGTGCTTGAGCGCTGTGTAAATACAGCAGAGAGGCTCTGACAACCCTTCTCAAGCCCTTCTGAACTTCAGCTCTTGAGCTGCTATGGAAGGTCCATTTCCACCATTTAGGCTGATGCTCACTCCAAGCCCGTGTGGGGTTTCATGGCTGCGCAGAGGCAGCCTGGCCTCATGCGAGGGAGCAGCCAGCTGAGCATCAGCGTAAGGGCGAGCCTTGGACAATCCCTAAATCTCCTTTCTCCTGCAGTTCTGGCAGCTCTACAATGCTGTCACCCTTTTCCGGATGCTGCAGCACCCAGAGTGCAAGGAGTGGCAGGTAGGGGTGGCTCATGGGCGGCTGCGTGGGGAGGGGTGCCCATCCCTGCTGCCTCACAGCTCCGTGGCTCCCCCAGGTTCTCATGTGCGGCCTCCCCTTCTTCATCCTCTTCCTGGGGAACTTCTTCACCACCCTTCGTGTTGTGCACCAGAAGTTTCAGAACCAGAGCAAAGACAGAAAGCGGAACTGAAGAGGAGCAGCACGGGGGCCAGGACTGTTTCTCCCCACTGGCTCCATCCCATTCCCATCTCCTTGCCTTGATGCCGTCCAGACTCTGGTGTCTCACCCATTCTGTGCAAGCCTGGATGCAGGACAGAGCTGGGGGCTTGCTTGTGAATAGAGAACGTGTTCTCTGTGGTGCTGAATCTGTGCCTGTGTCACTCAGCGGGCAGCAGGAGCACCCTGCAACACCGGGTCCTGAAGCCACGTACAGGAATGCAGCCCCTGCAGCCCCCCCACAGCAGGGAGGCCGAAGGCTGCACACACGTGCTGCTCTTTGGGATGGGGCACCCCGAGTTCTTCCTCACCCTTCAACGTGAAGAGGGGCTGAGCAGGCAGAGCTGTGGGTACAGGAAGAGTGGGAGCACTGCGAACCTGAGAACCAGGCTTCACAGCTCCCTGGCCTTGCATCTCTGGAGGATGCATATGCAAAAATAATAAAGGGAAGGTACTTCCTTGGTTTGCTGGGGTCTTGGAACAGAGCACAGGCATCGTTTTGCACTCAGGCAGTGTGGCAGTGGGCTGTCATTGCAGGGGGGAGGGATGAAAGTCATTTCCAGCTGCTCCACACCTGCCTGGGGTGAAGCACAGTTGATTGCAGTATGACAGAAAAGGGGAGGCTGAGCAAAGCCACGCTGCTGGCTGATGCTGCAGAACAAACAGCAGCACACAGCCCAGTGCAGCATCCCTGAAGCCCTCTGCTACTGCAGGGAGCTCCTGAAACAAGCAGTGTTGTGTCACCTCACTGTCCCTGTGTGCTCCCCCCATCTCCTTGGTGGGGGGAAGGTTGGAGGTGGCAGCTATTGCTTCTCCTTTCCTTCCGTGGGCCAGGGGGAAGACAGAAGGGCAAGCAGCAAACTACAGAAACAGTGTTTTTATTCCAAGGGCAAGAATATTTAAATAATTTACAGTCATTGAACAGCCTGAAAGGTTGTTTTTCTTTTTTTCTTCCATGATTAAAATCACAAAGATATTGAAACAAAAACAGTATTTAAAAAAAAAAAAAGAGCGTACACAGCATGACAGAGGGACTGGGAACAGGGGAGCTGCCGGCTGAAGGGCCCAAGGGAGCCAGCTGTGACCCCAGACTGGGCTGTGGGGAGGGGAGAGGAGCTGCCCCCTGCCCTGCTGAGTGCTGGAACCCAGGAGGGCTGCAGGGGAAGAGGGGGGTGCCTGCAGGTCCGGTCTGAGTGCAGGCTGTGCCTTTTCCTCAAAAAGCAGCCTGTGGTCATTTAAGGCCAGCATGGGGCACAGGAGCTAGCCCTAGGGAGGGTCGAACAGTAGGACAGGGATGAGAGCAGATCGCTGCCCCACGCTGCCCTTGCACCAAACCTGCCGGGTTCCTCCACCCCCGCTGCCATCCCCAGCCTGCAGGGCACAAGGGTGGTCTGCAGTTCCAGAACGAGGTGCCAGGAAATAAGGCAACACCCTGTGTTCAGAAAAGACCCGAGAGCTCCCCCAGGGCCATCCATCCCTCCTGCCCCACATCCCCAGGGCAAACACTGAGGACAAAGCCTCGGCCACCCCCTGTCCCTCCACTTGCCCCCTTCCACCACCCAGGGTGCACAGCCACAGCCCACCCTGGGGGCAGAAGAGGGGTTGGGGTGACAGTGGGGCAGCTGGAGACTGGGGATAACACGGTCACCCACAGGAACAGCGGGTGGGAGGGCACCTCCTGCCTTCTCTCCCTGGCCCCACCATCCTCTCTCTTAGCTCCATACATCCAAAGAGTACCGGCCCTTAGTCATCAGTTTCTTTACATAGTCCACGGCCTGAGACTGATTCATGTTCCCATACTCAGCCACAATCTCATAGAAAGTGTTCTGCACGTCCCGGGCCATGTTGCGGGCATCCCTGGAAAGAAGAGGACCGTGAGTGAGGTGACAACACAGAGCAAATAAAAGCTGGCTGTCCCTGAATGTGTGGATGGGGGCAGTTTGCCCTGCCCAGCCCATTTACCTGGCTGCTCCCTTTCCTACTGAAAAAAAGTGAGCAAGCGTGTAAATGGGGGCCACACTCATTTTCCAAAATATAGGAACATTCGTCCCAAAGTCCCTTCCTTGTCCCAAGACTTACCCACACACATAGATGTGAGCGTTTCCATCATTCACCAGCTTCCAGATGTGTTCCTTGTTCTTCTTTATTAAGTGTTGGACATAAACCTGGCAAGAAACAATGGGCTGTGTCACAGGCTGGGGGGGGGGGGGGGAAGCCAAGCCCATGCCCACAGACCCCCCATCCCACACAGAACCACACAGCAGCAGAGGAGCTGGGTGCTCCTTTGACTGCCCTGGGTCTCCTCAAACAGCAGGGCTGGCCGTCCCCAGTCCTCAAAGCCTCATTGACCCCCACCATCACAGCTTGATCCTTGTGTTTCCCTTCCAACTCAGGATACTCTGATTTTAGGGGAGTGATGCTGGGCGATGGGAACAACTGTGTGATGGACAAGAGAGGTACCTTCTCAGCCTGGTCCCTGGAGAAGGCGACGTTGAGTTGGGTGAGGACGCCCTCCTGCTTGAAGCGGGCCAGCTCCTGGCGGTACAGGTAGTCCTCCTGCTCACGGCGACAGCCGTAGTACAGCACCGTCTCACCCACCTCTTTGCCTGCAGTCACAAAGCACCCATCAGCCCCTTGCAGCCCCCTGTCCTGCTCACCCAGCCCAGGGCTGGCAGAGCTGTTGCTCCTGTTTATCTCGAGGCTGATCCCAAGATAGCTACGTGCTTTAGAAATGAGTCAAGGTGACCTGCCTGCGCTCTTCTGGAGAGGTGGCAGAAGTCAGAGAAATAGCTTCGATCTACCCGCCCTCTAAGTGCCCCCCTGTGGCCAGCAACCAAGAACAAAGTGTCCTTGTGCTGGGACAAGATACGCTGCCCTTCATCTGCAGTCATCTCCCCAACCCATGGGATGTGGCAATGGAGGCACCGACCAGCCCAGCAGGGCACCCCTCAGCGCCCAGGGGAGTTCTTGGCTTCTCACCTTGCTCCTTCAGCCAGGCCCGCTCCTGGATGAAGCCCATGAAGGGGGCTATGCCTGTGCCCGGTCCAATCATGATGACAGGTGTGCTGGGTTTGAAGGGCAGGCGGAACTGCGACTTCCGGACATACATGGGCACCAGGGAGTTCCTCCCATTCTCGTTGGGCACCTTGTTCTTCAGCCAGTTGGTGGCCACCCCTTTGTTCAGCCTTCCTGTCTTGGTCTCGTACTCCACCGTCACAGCACAGATGTGGATGGAGTTGGGGTGGACCTGCAGGAAGGGGACGTCAGTGTGAGGCAGAGGGAGCCCAGCTCCCCAGCCTGGCAGCTACGCAGGACAAAAAAATTCCCTCTCCAGAAGTTGGGATAACCCAGAGCAAATTCCCAAAGTCTTGTCCGTGTCAGAGCAAGGGGACTATGGCACTGTGGAGCTAAATAGCTTTCTTAGCATCCCTCATGCTGCCTGCTCACCTTGGAGGAGGAGGCAATGGAGTAGTAGCGGGCCTGCAGACGGGGCAGGAGCTCACACAAGTGGTCGATGGGGGGATGCAGCGAGGGCATGTCCTGCAGGATGGCCAGGATGTTCCTCCGGGCCTCCACCACCCAGCTGAGGTAGAGAGCCTGCAGACAAGGAAGGCACAGCCATGACTTCCCCACAAAACCACAAACACAGCCCACAGCTCTCTGACCACGGCACAACGCCTCCCCTGAGAGCATCCCCCAGACCCAGCTCAACCCGCAGCTTTGCTGGGAAGGCTGCAGCTCACACCTTCCCCTCAGCAGTGGATGATGCCATCTTTCGGAGCTGCTCCTGCTCCCCAGTGTCCGTGGCATACTGGGCCAGCTCATAGAGCACGTTGGTGCGGGGCGGGTTGGTGATGTCCAGGTAGTAGGTCAGGGCTGTACGGTAGGAGGTGGGGCAGGGGAATGGGTGTTTCTTGTTGGATTCCTCTGGAGGAGAAGAGAAGAAAGAAAGAAGGATGTCAGCAACCGCTTGCTATTATGGTAGATTGCAGCCGTGGACATTTGGGAAAGCAAAGTACCATCAATCAAGGCTGGAGACATTCAGTTCACAAACTAAGAGCAAGTAAGGGGCAGGAATGATTGCGTGAGGCCAGGCGGCCCAGGACACCACACAGGAGTCTACAGCCTCTAGCAGAGAATTACAGTCATTTACTGTTTGGAAATGAGAAGCCAGCTCTTGGACTTCTGGGCCAGCAGCTATGATGCCTCAGGTCAGGCGTTGCTGTCTCAGGAGTAACACAAGCAGCAGCTGCAGCCTCCCTCCTGCCACAGGCCAGCTCTGCTGGGAACATTGCCCAAGAAGAGCTCTTTGTATCAGCACTGAAAAGTGCTCTCTTCTGGCATCTCAGCCCCCAAGTCTGTGCATTCTCCAGGGACTGAAAAACAGTGTTTCAGACTCAAAAGCTCCTATTGAGCTCTGGGGCTGCTGCAGCAGAGGGATGCTCTGGTGGGCTGGTGCTCTGTAATTAGGAGAACGCTGTAACATAATTTGTTATTGAATGGGCACACCAAACATTTCACAACTGATCCACTTCAGCTGGCTTGCAGCAAACAGGCTCTATGCCACTACTGCAAAACGCATCCAGAGTGGCCATGGGATGTCTCTGCCTGGATGGGTCCTACAGGACCTGAGGGTGATCTGACTCTTGCTGCAGTGGGAAGGACAGAGGCTATTGCAGGAGAGCTGCTGATGTGCATGGGTGATCCATACTCACCATCCAAATTGTTCAGTGACATGATTGTATCCAGATCCGTGCCCAGAATCTCGCCAAACTGATTCACCAGAGATGCGTCATTGGCCGGATAAACAGCCACGTGGTCCCCAGACTCATACCTGGTACAAGAACAGGAGCAGAAGAGATGAAATACAGGCACTACTTCTTGTCCACGTCATGCCTGAGCTGCTCAGCTGGAGGACCAGCAGGCTGCTGGTTTGTAAGACAACACTGAAACCTGAGCTGCACCTGCAGGATCAGGGACCCCAAGGAGACAGCAGTCATGGTAGTAAAGAACCATCAGATGCTTTTTTTTTCCCCCTCCTTTTCTACATGGGAGCCCCCAAAATAGCAGCAGTTTTTCCCAGAGCCTACCTGATTTTGGAATTGGAGATATCCAGCTCCAGGTGCATAAGGTGTCGTTCCCCACCCTCGTTCAGCTTACGGTTCTCTCTAACCACAGCCAGGAAGGGGTTCTTGGCATCAAATGGCCTGGAAGGAAAGAAGGCCCCCCTGGGTTACTCTCCTGCAGGCTCACAGTACTGCTTTCATCTAGGTACGTTCCCTCTGTCTCCAGAGCAGGGTCCCACTATTAGAGCACAGGGCCACCCTGGCTGATGTTTCAAAACACCACAGCACACAACTTACGCTGCTGCTGCCCACACTTGACAGAGAAAACAATCATTTTCCTTCTCAGTACAGCCCAGCAGCCAACAGCTCCTACCCCATTAAGAACAAGTGATGCAACAGCAGATTAGAGGGAGCGTCACCTCTCAAAATGGTATTTCAGGTTGTCATTCATTTACACAATTAATCTCCCCACAGCAATACTGCGAGCAACCATCACACGTTAACCACTCCAGGGGAGGAAAGGTTCTGACTGACCTCAGGACAAACCCTGCACACCTACCAGCCAAACAGTGTAGGTGAACACAGCCAACCCCTCAAACACTAATGACTCATTAACTGTGGAACCCCTGAGAGTTCCAGAGCACATCTGAACCCATTTCTCTTGGGCAGATGTCTGCCACATGGCTGCGTCGCCAAGATGACACTGCCTGCATGGCTTGTGTAGTTAGAAACATTAAGAATGCCATCGGCCAAAGCCTGGCCCAGGGACAGCCTGGCACTTACGGCTTCTGGTTCTCGTAGCTCTTGAGGCGGCCCATCTCCCCAGTGTACACCTTGCTCATGTTCACATCCGTGTGCACCACCAGCTCGTACTGGCGGATGCTGGAAGAGGAAAGGGGACAGAAGAGAGGAAAAAAAGTCAGATTGGAAATAACAAGGGTACAATTGGAACCATCATCTGCTTTACTGGGTTTGCTGCAGTTTAGACAAAAGACACTTCTGCCCTTCACCCCTCTCAACACAGCAGGAAGCAGGGCAGTAATGCTCAGTGCCAAAAGCAAGAAGAATGATCAACTCTGCTGGGAGCACTGCAAATCTGTGTGTGCATTCAAGCTTGGAAGAGGCAACAGCTTGCAGGAAAGAGGACAGCAGCTCAGGCCTGATGGCACAGCTGCCGCTCAGACGTGGCCAATCTTTCTGGCACCCAGAAGAAAATGCTCCCATACTCACCTGGATTCCTCTCCTGTAGCCTCCACCCCAAAATGCTCACACACCGCTGGCCAGAACTGCTCTCTCCAAGTGATGAAGTCTTCTTCCAGGCTAGATGAGGAGAAAGGGAGTTTCAATATTCCTGCTCAAGAGGAAGCAGAGGGATGTTGCCAGAAGAGCCAACTGAGATCCCTATAGACTTCCTCCTTCACCATGGGAAAAGGCATCTGCCCATGGACCTACTAAGTTTTGTTACCTCTTCATGCTCACACATCACCAGAAGAGCATCTTCAGAGCACTGAGTAGCAGGACTTCCATTCCTCACACACCTCCCTTCACAGCCACACAAGGCTGTAACTCAGGCCCGCTGTCTTTGCCCATCTCAGCCACCCTTTGCCCATTCCTGGCATTAGGTCACCTTCCAGATTCCAATTTTGAAAAGTTTACTTTCCTAAATTCAGAGCCTCACACAGAGGGCAGATCCCTCTAATTAGATCCTGCCATCCTTGGAGGCAAAACCACAGGTTAATGTAATTCCTGAAGTTCAGCTTCTGCCAAGATGTTGTTCAGCTAAGTACAAACAATGGCTCTTGGACTGTGATTTTGGAACACTGCTGCATTCTACCATAAAATAAACAGCTCACAAGGAGATGGATCTTATCTCATCTGCAGGGATGAGAGGGCTTCTCCATCCAGGCAGGGATATCAGTAGAGCTGCAGAAGAGGCTGTGAAGCCTCAATAAATATACAGTTATGGTCATTTAAAGCTGATGTTGGATTTCAGCAAGGTATACAGGGTATACATGACTGATTTATGTGAGAGATTGCAGATGCACTCAGGGACGTGGCAACCACCATAAATGGCCATAAGGAGTTTACCTCTGTCTTAGCAGTAGAGCCAACACCTTGCCAGGGACCCTTCCACGTTGCTACAGCCAGCTCAGAGCAACCCTTCAAGTCGAGCTACTCACTTGCCATCATCATCTCCCAGTCCAAGCTCGAAGATGCGCTGGGCTCCAAGCTCCTCCAATCTCTTGTCCACATATTTCCCCATGGCATTGAAGTGCTCGTAAGTCTTGTTCCCCAGCCCAAAGACCTGGAAGAGAACACTGATAATCATGGAGAAGCAGGGACTGGATTTCCTCCATCAGACAGCATCCTCTGTCCTTCCCCTCCCACAAAACGCCCAGAAGTGCTTACAGACTGCTTCTTACAGAGCAGCTTAACATCTCCAGCAGTGCATTTTCCTTTCATTTGCAGTCGTGATGCTGCTTAAAGAATCTGGCTGGCGTTTAGGTGAGGTGGTTGTATCTCAGCCAATTATTCAGCTCAGCACAGAAAAAGAGCCACACACTCCTCCAAGTGATTTAATTTGTGAGAGAATCTAGCCAAGGGCTGTTCAATCAGCTCCTGAACAACAGCAGCAGCCCGTAACTCATTTACAGACCTTACACTCAATGTCTGCTGGGCTGTTTGGGCAAGACATCGCCAGCAAACCCTTGTGATTTAGGCAGTGGAGAGAGCTCCCTGACAGCTACATTTAAAACACTTAGATATATGTTTGCAAATATCTGTGCAGCTTGGAGAGGAAGACAATAGAAGGCACAGACATCATGTTGTGTTTTTACCCAAGCCATGTGCAAGCACAGTGGAAGGTTTTTGACTTTCCTGCCCAAACACAGCATAAACTGGAATCAAACCACTTACTGCAAAGCGGAGACCTGACAGGTCAGCATCAGCCTCCTGCAGCCAGTCGTAGAAGTCTTGGGCATTGTCTGTAGGATCACCCTCACCATACGTGGCCATACAGAACACAGCCAAGGACTTGTCAATCTCAGAGAGGCGACTCAGGTCCGACTAAAACCAAAGCAAAGAATAAATCCTCCACGATCGTGCAATGTGATCATTGAGCAAGCCTACACCTGCACTGCAGCTACACCCCTGCTGCCCAGAACAGCACCACATCATGTCAAACAACTGCTTACAAAAGGGGTTGGGGAAAGGCCAAGCCCATCTGAAATGGTAAGGAAAATAAAGCTAACTGTACCACTGGATTGCAAGTCAGTACTTCTGCTCCACCAGAAAAGTGATGGGATTTTCCATCCAGGCTGAAGAATAATACAATGTCAACCCCTCTGTGCAAGACTGCAGCAGCACAGTACCAATGCTAACTGCAGAAGGAACATAGAGAAAGTTTCATGCTGCCATCAGCATGTAAGACTTGTAAGAAGACTTGTAAGCCCCAAGCACTCCAGGCTACATTCCTTTTTCAGCCACATTGCAGAGTGGCACCCCCTAAACCCATAGACTGACAAGGACCCACCTCTGCAACTCTGAACGTGAGCTAATTTCATTTCCTTCTCTAAGTGAGACTACTAAAAGGGCAACAGTCCCTTGGCCATACCCTGAGGCTGTGTTCATGGCTAAATTACCAAGTCATACTCCTCTGGGTCTGCAGCCATGCCACGGAGACCATAGCGGTGAGCGTCTTTGGAGAGGCGATTGGCAAATTCCTCTGCTGTACCCGTTTGGGAACCATAGAAAACCACGATGTTTCGCCCCTGGAGAGAAGAAAACCAAACTGTTAAATGGCAATTACTCATTTGGCAAATGCACAGAGCAAGCACATCTCATCAAAATGGAAAAGCCTGGGATCAGGAGTCCTGGACCGAAGCTTAAAGGCAACTAGGAGCATGAATTTGTACAGGACTTCACACCAGGCTAAGCTGTTACCAGGAATATGATCCATGCCAGTCTCAGGGAGGCGACTCAGGTCAATCTAAAATTACAGCAAAGAATAAACTTCCAAGGTTTATTCTCAGCCACAAAGCTACAAAGTGACTCCAGAAGGCAGGAAACTCCCTGGACAAGAAAGATTTGCCAAAGCTCTGGGAGAGCGTCTGAGTGCAGGAGCTCCTGCTCCACAGCAAGCCAGTTCCTTTGAAGTAAAATGGAAAATATATCCAGCCCTTACATTTTCTCCTGCTTCCTCTTGCACCCAGTCCAGCAGAGTCCAATCTGCCAGATCTGTGTGCAATTCCCATTCCAGAGTGAGCCTGGTTTGGGAATCAACCACAAAGATGAACAACTGCCAGCCAGTGATTTCAAAGTCTCTGCCCTTTTCATCCTGACTTTGATCCCCTATTGCACTCTTGCATCAAACTGTCAATTTAGTTTCTCCTCTCTAAGAACAATGTTCAGGCAGAGACTGCTGTGAGCTACTCCTGCCTCCCACACAGACTGCCTTTGGACACTGCAGCAGAATGCCTCTGGATCCAAGTCAGTCCCACTACTGACAGCTAACAGTCTCCAGAGGATAAAGGGAATGACATGAGCTCTGTCACCTTCCCAGCATCTAGAGCAGGCAGCTTACCGTCTTCTTCATCTTCTCAATGAAGCTGCTATCTCTTGCTGGGGTTGACCTGAAAGATAGAAGAAACCTCCTTTCAGATGAGTACAATGGTTCTTTAAGGTCAGAGATAAACAAATGGAGGAAAAAGCAGCCCCTGGGCTGTATGAGATCTCAGCAGGGCTACCAAAGTGGTGAGATTCCCTATCAGCCACTGATATTTAGCCCATCCTAGGGATATCCAGTGCTCAGCTGCAGGGTGACTTCTCCAAGGACAGATAACAGAGCAGGGGAAAAGCCAGCCGCCAGCCTTACCTTCTTCAGGAAGGCATGCTGCAGGCAAAGGCCAGGAACTCAGCCCTGGGCAGCAGGAAACTTTCACTCTGAAAACTGAAAAACTGCTGGTTATGAGGACCTCGCAGAACTAGGATGCAAGAGCATGCTTTCAGATAAATCTCAGAAGCTAAGCCATGGTGTGAGATGGGGAGAACACCCTGCCTCTGCTCCTCTGTGGCGGGCAGGCTTTGGTTCTGAGCCATGCCCCAGGGAGGATTCCCCAAGCGTGAAGTAAGACAAGGCTAAAAACCAACTGTTCTGACCTCAAAACAGACCCCACAGAGCAGATGGGCACACAGAGGCTCAGTGGTGGATCAGTCTCTGGCAATATGAATGCTGCCCTTTGAGGTCCCACAGTGTTACTTTCCACACTGGGGTTTCTGTCTCCAGCACAGAGGTATTTGCTCTGTTGCAAGTAAGCGGCCTTCTATTGCTTGAAAGTGGGAAAAACCATGGCAGTCAGAAACATGCAGGCAGAGATTCACAGCACTATGGATACCCTATTATTTAGGAAGCCAAGAGAGCTTAACTATCCTAAATGCACTCGTGGGCTTTTAGTGTCACACCGTGAAAGCAATGTAACCCTGCTGACAAGTGGGACCTCTGGGAACCCCACAAGCAGACATAGCTCCAGCAATGGTCAGATTAGACACTGGGGTCTCTTCAAGGCAGGCAAACAAGTGCCAGGAGCTCACTTGCTGTCTTCCCTGCTGAAGCTTTGGTAGCAGGGAAGAGAGGAACGTGGGACCCGTTCCCATTCCTCTTTCACAATGGAAGAATGCAAGGCTGGGTCTCCTGTGGGAAGAGAGAAGCCTCCAGGCAAAAAACAAATGGTTTTGGCTCCAGCCCATGTGAGAATGTGCAGAGCTCACTAACAGTTTCCTAAACCCTGCAGCCCAGAGGGAGGGATCTGTGCGGACGTGCGGAGACATTTGCAGAGTGCACACACAGAGCAGCAGGGTGGGGGCATCCAATCCAAGCACCCCTTTCTACCCAAACTTCATAAGGAGCTCCACAACCAGGCCTGGTAGCTCTGAGCAGTGATATTCCCAAGCACCATGTATGAAAGACGGAGCAAACCCTATCCAAAAAAGATACTGACAGAGGCTGTGCTCACAAGGGAGTGCTGCTTTGCGCCCCTATCTGCCCCCTCCATGGCTAACAGCCTCTCTGTGTCTTCATTTGTACCCTGCTGGGAACAGGGGCACTGCAAGCACCTTTCACAAAGCAATTCCAACCCTGCCTCTGCCAGAACCCAAGTTCTGCAGAGCTGTCCCTGCGTGTCCCAAAGCCCACAGGACTCTCACTTCACTTTTGGCTCCCCTGTGAATCTCTTTCGTTTACTGCCCTCTGGAAATGAGATCCAATTAAAATAGCTGTTGGGTCAACTGCTAACCAGAATGCTTTTAAAGGAAGAAAAAATAAGTTTTAAATCCTTTCAGTAAGCTCCCTTTAAAGGAGGAAAGGGCACACACGGAGCTAGTCCACTTTCAAAGGAGGCAACCTCACACTGAAGAGCTGTGGTGGAGAGCAGACTGTGGCTCAGACATAGAAGAAATGAGTCTGGCTTCCGTTAAAAAAACAAAAAAAAAAAAAACAAAGCCACAGAATTCCCTGAAACTGTTTCATCAGGATGGCTTGGAAATCTGAGCTGTAAAATGCAGAAATACTGAAGACAGAAATGGCACTGATTTTCATTGTTCAGCCAGGAAAAGTTAGGAGAGAAAGCACATTTTCGGCAGACCACTCCTACAGTTCAACGTAGCTCATGGTTGTGTTTATAATAGAAAAAGTGATAGGTGGAAGAAAGGAGATTAACTCCTTTGTTGAAGCAAGTGTACAGATCACCCACCCTTGCTGAGAGCCCAGAGCACAAACAAGTCCCAGGGCGCTCTCACTTTGATTTCAGAAGGAAAAAGGGAGGAGTAGAGGAAATCACAGGCAGCTCGAAGTTATCAAAGTCTGAAGAAAAGGTGAAACAGAAAGCTCCCACACCTGCCTCGCCTACCGAAAACAAATGCACATCCAGAAGCAAGAATGCAGCTTGGTTGCTGCACAGAAACCGCTCTCACCCAAGCACCCACGCTGGAGACCTCCTTCGCAGCAGCCTGCCTCCAAGCAGTCTCTCCCTGCCTTCTCCTCCTGCTCCAAGTCCTTCCCTTTGCCCGCTGGGCAGTTCACTCACCTGGACACAGCCGCCTCCTCTCCTGGCACCGAGTACACACATCCCATGGTCAGGGCAGGGAGAAGGCAAACAAAGAGTCCCAGGGCAGCTCTCTCTGTCTGCAAGGGGAGGTGTGGGGGAAGGATCTAACTTAGCTCTGGAGAAACATGCACACAGGCCTTTCCATTCTGCTCCTTCTGGGCATTGAAGCCAAGCGTCAGCCTTTTGTTAAATAGAAGAGAGCCGGCACAAAAGGTCCCAGTCAGGGTCATAGCAGAAGTGGTGCAGCGCGCTCAGCTCCCGGTCGCGAGGCTTTGGAAGTTACACAGCAAATCCACACAGTCCTGAGACACTGCAACATCTGGCAGCAGTGGCAGAAAGGAATTAGGAGTCAAGAATGAAACCTCCCAGGATTCTCCGCAGCACACGTCCCTCTCCCATCCGCGTGGAGCTGGATGCAAAGCCCTCCCCCAGCCTTGTTACCCTGGAAACTGTTTATATCACAGTTGTTTTTATATATGTTCTTTAAAAGAAAAACAAAAAAGGCAGTGCTGTAGCTGAATGAAACGGTTCCAGACACTGTGTGAGTAATATCACGGGTAACTATGGCAGTGCCATTATGGAGGCAGCTCAAAGGAGTTCTCATCAGGATCCTATTAAATTAAATTAGAGATGGTCTCTCTAACACACACGCAGGCAGCTGAGAGCTAATCAGGCTGAGAAGTTGGAGCAATTCCTGTGACAGGAAGCCCTACAAGCACCAGAGAATGAGTCTCTCTATAGCTGCGGAATAGAGATAAGCCTGTTTGTGCCCCAAACAGTGTTAAAGACGAGGAGGGGGAGGAGAAGGGTGGGCTGACACCAAGCATAGTTATCAGTGTCTCACCCCATGTCTCCCTGTGCAACTCTGGAGCATGGACACAAGGGAGGGCAGAAATCTGTGATTGAGAAACACACAGAGATGGCCTGAGTGAGAAAAAGTAAATGAGGGCACTCCTCAGTAATGTCACCAAGTACAGTTGCCCTCACCATGGCTGCATGGAGATCGAGGGCTGCTCTCTTTAATGACATCTGCAGAGCAGGCGGCCAGGAACACTCCAGTGGTTTTAATTAAAACTGAAAACAGTCAAAATGCAAAAAATGCTCAGATGGCAGCATCCCGGGCTGCCCTGTGGGTATTTCACAGCACAAGTAGATGAAGTCTTACATGCAGAAGCATCTACATATGCTGAATCCCTTCTCTGGGGGCTTCAGGCAGGAGAAGAGCTCTGCTCCACCATACGTAGAAGGGACCAGTGAATGCTGCAGCTCAACCCACAGACACACTGACAGGGTGAGAGCAGGACTGCTCCCAGCACAAGCGGGCAGGCAGGGCCACAAAAAGCGAGGCCAGATGAGATGACATCCAGAAGAGAGTACTTTGATTATGGACATCAGCTTCAACAATCAGCAGCAATTCCAGCAGTGCTATTCCAGCATCCTTCTTGGAGACACAGCTGTGCTGACTTTGCTTGACAGAGGTACGCTGCTCAGCAGCAACTCCAGGAGGGCACCGAGGTCTCAGAGCTGAGTTCAGGTTGGAAACTATGTTTGAACTTTCATACTTTGGAAGGAAACCCAGCATCAGCCTTCACAGCCACATGAAATGCTTTTCAAACCTTCTGCTCTCCAGTCTTTCACAGTTGAAGCTAGGAGCTAAAGGAGCACAACAAAAAACACCAGCAAGTACTGCCAGATAAAGCAGCTCAGGACAGCCTGGCAAGTCAAGGTACAGCTGCAAGGAAAGTGCTGAAGAAAAGCAACATCTCTTAAGGCCAAGGATCTCCACTGCAGCTGCAAAGGGCTCTGTCTCCAGGGCCAGTTTCCCTCATGCTTGCTATACAGCCAGCCCAGGGCAATAGTGGACAGCATGATCTTCTATATTGCTGATTTACTTGTTCAACAGCAAGGAAACTCCACCCCAGGCTCTAAGATGACAGAGGGAAGGAAATCCAAGGCTGAGCAAGGTTATTTTTCCCCACTTATTTCCCTCACATTTCCAGGCATCCCATAAAATAACACTGCAACAGCAGCAGGAAGTCACTGTCTCCGACCAGAGGATAAATGTGCCATGAGCCACAGCCTGGGCTTAAGGGTCCAAGCTCCCCTCAGCTTACCACAACATAGCCACACTCATTACAATCTCCAGAGGATATCCACACGCACAAATAGCTCTCAGGCACAAGAGGGAACTATTTGACTGGTTCAACAAAATCAGGTGTCCCAGACTGTTCAAAGAGCTCTGCCTTGCAGCTAGAAAACTTATGATCTGGAGGGGAGACCAAACCTGTTCCTTTTCAACTACAAACTGAATTCTAACACAAACACTGAAAGACAAGCCTTGAGAACTGGAAGCAGCACAACTCAATAAGGTAAATACGGAGGTATAGAAAAGATACAAGGCCCACAGTCACTTGCTGTGCTTGACTTAGCTTACATTTACACACAGGGTACTAGAAGCATGTACCCCATGCTGAAATGCCTTGGCCTATCACCAAATGTCCTCTCCTGACCAGCCTGTGGAGAGAGGCTGCCTCTTTCCACAACTGACTGCAAGTGCTACTCTGTTGCTCCAGGTGAGTACTTTCAAGTGAAGGACTAAAAAGAATTTCATACCAGAGCAGCACCCTTTAAGTGCCTCATGGAGAAAAACATTTCATGAAGGGCATCTCACCACTGCAACTACTTGCAAAAATCTTGAGCCTGGTGTGAACATCCAAGCATGATCCACCTTGTCCCTCTCGCCAGCCCTCTAGCACAACCTGCAGTGTACCCAGCATTACAAACACAAAAGATTCACCTTGGTCACAAGGTTACCTTCTGTGATGGCCTACTACTGTAGAAGCATAGAGTTGGCTTTCTATCTGCAGCAAATGCATCCACGCAGAGAACAGATCCCAGGTAAGAAAGGTATTGCACAGCTCCAGCTCCTGAGGTCTCTGCTGCAGAGTTTCACACCTGTACTTACTGCTCTCATCACACAAGGCCCACTGCACCAGGAAGAAATAGCAGGAACAGGATCAAAAGCCCAGAAGAAAGCTGATGGGACAGACAAGGAACTAAACACCTCCACCAGTGCAGCTCACTCCTGGTCCTAGAAGAAAGGGAGGAACAAAGACCCCTCTCGAAATCCAGTCTCCTGCTGCAGAGACCAGGTATCAAAGCCAAACACATTTCACAAGAGCTGCCAAGCAGCTCATGTCTAGGAATTACCTTCCAGCTCCCAAGGCCCTGTTTCTTCACTTCATAACTATGAAGAGATTTCCTAGATTGATTTTCTTTCTCCAGACTTATCTATGACTTATCTTAAAATGCAGAGAATAGCCAAAGCAATCCCTAAGCATTTTGAAGTACAGCCAAGGGCTTTTAAAGTCTTTTCTTGCCTTGCTTGGCAAGACAAGTTATTGACACAGGCCACAGCACAGCAGAAGAGAACTGCAGCCTGGCTCTTCCACAGGGATTTCTGCATGGTGAGGCAAACATATCTTAAAGAAACATGAGGGGACAGAAGGGCACTTCAGGACCAAGGCTCTGCATTGGGGGACCTCAAAGGAACCCCTTCAGGGAGCTTTCAAGGATCCACTGGCAGCACAAAATCTTCCCACCCTTCTGACAGGAGGAATCCCATGCCATCACTTGGAAAAAATCACCTGTCCTCTGGCAAGGGTCAAAGCAATTTGCTGGATGGCAATGCAAGAGAACTGCTAACAGGAGGTTTTTCCCTTCTGCCTTCTCCACCAGTTCTTACAGTAGGTTGCAAGCCTTGGTGGCAACTCTATGAGGTCAGGGCACAATGAGAAATGCAGCAACTTGCCCTGAGTGAAAGGCTGGTGGTGGAAACCCCATCTAAATGTTCTCATACACAGAAATCAGTCTTCCTGCTCCTAGAAGTCTGTGACTGTAACCTCCAGGGAAGACCCAGCTGGTTGCAAGTGCTCAAGGAAAACCAAACAGGGAAGGAAAAGCAAGAGTGTCTTTGTGGTCAGAAAATCATAAGGAAGAATGAAAGTCACCCTCACCCCACACCACCTGAGCTGGTACTTACACTGTTTGGATTTTGGGGAGATCAGGAACTTCCTCCTTTTTCTTGCGGAAGAAGAACCAATAAGTAAAAAGCCCAGTGATGAGTGAGATGAGAAACACATCAGTCATGCTGAAGAAGGAGTCCTGCGCAGTGCTTTCAGGGGGGGAGACTGTTGATTCCACGCCAGCATCCCCCATGATGGTCAGAGATACTGGAAGGAAAGAAAAACAGATGAACATCAGCAATCACAGGCAACCACAGAAAAACAGAAGAGCATTAAGGACCACTCAGAACATGATTTTCCATTATACACTTAATCCTAGGAACACATGGTAGCCCAACAGCTCCCAGAGATTGAGACATTCCATCACACTCTGCAAGATGTCTTCCTTCCTCGATATCTCACTACCCTGCCATGCTTGTCCCTTCCCACTGCATCCATGCTGATCTACTGGCAGTAACTTCTGCTCATCCCCAGCCAGCAACATTGGAGCAGCCCCATGTTCCAGCCAGGGAGCCCAGGCAGGCTGCTAACAGCCCAGCAAGGCTCAGCAGGGATGCATGGCCAGCCTTCAGCAGACCTTTACCCATCACACAGCCCAAGGGTGCTTGCTGGTGGGGGAAGACACCACTCTTTCACACACACCTCCAGATCTGTCCCTCCCTCCAAGGAGATGCAATGCTCCTGATTTACTGCAGCACTCACACACCGCAAAGCAGGACTTCTGCAAGCATCCCCACATCATGCCATTACAGCAGCAAAATGGTGAGTACTTCGTATTTACTATCCCCACATAGACCCCGTCCCTTGTACCTCGTTCATCTTCATCAACTCCACTCCCTTCCCTTGTTTAACTTCTGTTTCCTTGAATTACGAGTTCACCAGTAGGAAATTGAGCAGAGTTTAAGTGATTTGGCATGGCCATACTCAAGGTCTGAGGTAGAACAAGGACATGTACCCAGCCTTCAAGTCCCTGACTGCCCAATGGCCCCTGTCCATTTCGCAGGAGCCACCCATTGCTGCCTCCCTCCCAAACTCTGCCAAACTCTGAACTCTCCTGGCTGCAATTCAGATTGAAAGATTGCCTGCCCAATGCACAAGGGCACTCTCTGTCCGGGCAAACAGATAATTAACTCAAAACCTGATTCATAAGGGCAAAGTGACTCTTCTTGCACTTAGGCACCATGCCAGCCCAGGAGACCATGGACATTTGAACCTGCACACAGAAGAGTGACTCGGAGCTGTGAGGTTGCCACCGGAGTGAGGACATGTTGAGGCCATGTCCTGTGGCAAAGCTGGAAGAGAAACAGCAAACTGTGTCTGGGATGAGAAGTTGACTTAAGTTTAAACTCTGCTCATGGTTTATTCAATTCTAAGTCCAGGTTTTCACAACAGCTCATCCTTTTCACCTGACAGCACTCATGTAACAGCTAGGGTTCGCTTCATTCTCCTATTCACATTGTTGCTTGTCGTGAGCCTACTGAAGGAGCATGCAGCTCCAGAGATCACGGAGTGCAGCACAGGGAGAAGTCACAGCCACCCAGCAGCCATCACAGGTGGGCTGCTGGGCATTTCTGCAGATCAGCGCGCTCTCAGCTCTACAGGAAGCTTCATTTAGTGAAGAGCTTGGCAAGTGACTACCACAAAAGGCACCAAAACCACTGCAGAACCCACATTTGCTGCTGGCTCTCAGAGATGACACTAAGCAGGGAGTAGGAAGAAAAACATTAGCAATGCAGTGCAGACTAGCAAAGTGCTTGCTCCTCTCATCAGGTCACCCTGTCCTCCCTCCCTCATAGAGAGGCTTTCCATCTCCAAATCTCAGAGCCAAGCAGGAGATGGGTGTTATTTCTGTGTAACTGTAGACTAAACTGTTAGGAAAGCCTCCACAACCAGATCTCTGCTGCCAACAACACACAGCTCCCAGCAGAGTCCTTCCTCTCATCCCTGATGGGGATTTACTGTAGGAGATGGTCTGAGAGAAGGCATTGATGTGAGGAAAAGCACTGCTAGCTTATTGCTTCCACTCCTGATGAAACCTCAGAGGAAGCTATTGGAAAAAATGAGGCTGATGGAGACCATGCTATGCTGGCTTGGGGCAGGCAGCCCTTTCCTCCTAAGCACCAAATCAAGCACTTGCAGCAGCAAAGCCCTTGGAAATTTTCTTGCAGCAAACACAGCAGCCATGTAACTGCCCACCAACCAGCTGCACATAGAGGAAAGTTTCTAGCCAGACACCTCTAGCAAGCAAGGGGTGGGAAGCATACAGACCCTGTGTATGCCTGGCCCCCAGCAACCCCACCCTCCAGCTCAGATAACTCAGCACAGATATCCACCAGCTTCCCAGGGCTTTGCTTTCAACAGCTAGAAGTGCAGTGCCTTGGAAGGCATCCTCAGGAGTGAAGCTTTCAGGAATGCAGTGCGGACAGGAGGGGGAGGAAGCCAGACCATCTCCTGGCCTTCACCGTGCTGCAGCTCTCCAGCACTTCAAAGGTGAACCCTACAGCTGCAGCAACAGCTGGGCCACCCCCTGCTCACTCACAGCCCGAGGGAACAGCATCAGTTCTAGAAGCTCAGGGCACAGGAGCTAGAGTCTGGTCTGCTCTCATCTCACCATTCGCAAGTCCCCATGGCAAAAAGGCTCTGTACTGAGCTCTGACCCTGGAAAGAAACAGCGCTGTCCTCCAGTGATGGAGCCAAAGACACAAGAAACACTAATTCTGATGCTTGGTTCCATTTGGCCCTGGATATTACCATTGATTCAAGCCAGCTACAGATTTTTCTTTTTTCTCTCCCTTTCCCATCCCTAGGAACCAGATGTAACAAAAGAAACACAAAGGATGTGGGACTAAACTTTACACTTCTTTTTTAGAAAGCCTGTCATAACTCAGAATTACTGATTTATCTCCCTTCACCTGACACAGGAAGATTATTTCTCAATTTATCTCAGACTCAACCTAGCTGGCTAGGTTGCAATTACCTTCCAGAAGGTGACAGCAATTCACCAGCTAATACACATCCTTCTCAAACCTCCAGTGAAGGGAAAACTGACTCTCACTTGGGATTTAGCTCTCCTGGAAATCCCAGTCTCTCGGAAGATCCTACTAGAATCAAATCAGTTCTCTACAAGGGAGAACAAAATTTATGATGCAGAAGTAAAAGTCCCCCTTATATCAGCTTCAAGGGTAGCTATTTTATCCTCAATGTTTACTGTACCTTCAGTCAAGATAACAATCAAGATAAGGCAGACATCCAACTCCCCACCTCCCCCTGCTTTTTAATATCAGTCATGCCTACATTTCTTGCTCCTCATCTATGCATGCAGTATCTGGTGAAAAGCAATCAGTCTCAGCCACGATGTAAGGTATCTACATAGAAAAGCCACAGCATTTTGAAAGACTACAGTCAAGCAGCACTATTTCAGCACAGCTTTTCAGCCTCTCAGTGCAGCTTCTAAACCTGGGACTGCGCACAGTACAGCAGCTCGCAGTCATTCCAATCATCGGGGGCATCTCTGCACATCCCCCTGCTGTCAAAGTGATGCATCTCTTTTTCACGTTAAAGAGTTTTATTTCTAATTCTACGTGGTCAGCAACCCAAGCAGATCTGTTATTCTCCCTCTATTGTTCACAGCTGGTGGCAGTATTAAGTGGTGCTACAGATGCACCCAAAACCATGCTGCAGCCCTCAGCTCCAACTGGCAGGCAGAACATCACGTTCATATAGCAGGTGGCTAGAAGGTCTCCCTTTCCCCAAAATACAAGGAAGTTTCTGAGAGTCACAGATTGCTTGTAGTACAATATAGTGACCAATAACCCTTGGCTCTGAAGTTAAGTTCATGACTTGTGCAGGAAGCTGGCTCTTCACAAAAGTAACCTTTTATCTATATGATGTTGGTGTTTTTTCAAGCATCCCAGGATGATTTGCTTTCTTGGCCCACTGCTGCAGCCTGTGAATCCAAGCTCTGAGCTCAACCCTCCTCTGACCTGTGCTGTCAGAAGCAGGATATGACAAACTGACATCAGCCCCACTGGCCTGAGATGAGAAGGAGAAGCAGACTGCTGACAAGGCACAGCCCCAGGCTGCTCTCCACCTCAGCTCCCACAGCCACCCCCCTGCCCAAGGCCAAGATTCCACCAGCCAGCTGATTACAGCAGCCTGTAGCACCAACAAGCCCAAAAGTTCAGCTTGACACAGAGAAAGGCTCTTCCTGATCCGTACACTCATGCAGCGATAAGCACAAGCCCATCTCCCACATCATTGAGTCTATTGAGGCAGCCAGCTGAACTTCTTAAAAAGCTTTTCAAACCAAACAGAGCAGCAGCAGTGCACTCTGGACACATGGAGATAAAACAAACATGGGAGCTGCAGGCAGAAGCTCTATCTCATAATATGTGCACTCTAAATCTGCAATGACTGAACCAGAGGAGTCACCAAGCAACAAATGCACGCGGTGTCACTGGGCAATAAACACCTAAGGCTCACAATGACGCTCCTGGTGCCAGGCACCATGCAGAGGCAGACCAGACAGCTCAGCCTTCTGGGTCCAGGCCATCTCAGCTGCTGGCCAGGGGAGCAAAGAACTGGTCTAAATCCAAACCATGGCCTGCAGGAGCAAGCTGTACGCCTTGCAGCTGTACAGCCATGTGGCCAGCATGAACCAGAGCACTATGTCCTTCTCTGTTCACTGAAATACTCCCATCAAGCAAGGACGCTTACTGGACTCTTTTTCTGTTTCTTATCACTGGAAATCTCTCCAAGTCAGCACCAAAACAAACTGCAACACACACTCAAAGATCTCCCAGTTCTTTCAGACTGTCTTTCTCCATGTCAGGCTCCCAGCAAAAGCCCTGTGCAGCTGCGCCAGGGAAGAGAACAAAGGAGTGTGCTGGTGGAAACAGCCTGGCAGAGCACTCCTCTTGCTTCCTGCAGCCACATGACGACCCTCGTGCCATTGACTCAGCACATACTTTGCATTATTAGAAAAAGCAGAAATACAGCTGTCACGATTACTAGCGTTGGAAGGTCTGAATGGGGGGGGAGGGGGGTGGTCAGTGTCATCACGAGATAAGGAAGCCATGAGCCTCTGCACACAGTTGGATGGAGAAGAAGGAAGGAACTTGCTTACAAGCAGGAATGAAGTCCTGTGGTAGGGAAAGGGTTGTCTGTTTTCACCCACTAAAGATAACAAGATTAGCAGGTTACTGAAGTGCCAGGAAGAAATCCCAGTCTTAAGCCCACAAGAAAGGAGTGCCAACAGGAACAGAGCAGGTTTGTGGTGGAGATGGTTCTGCTGCCCATGACTGAGTCCAGCTGCAGAGACAACTTCCCTGTGTGCTGGTGAATAGTATTAGGCCAGGAGACCTTTGGGGCAAACTGCTTCCCTCACTGCAACAGTTTGGTCAGCTGTGTGGGGCTGATTCTCACCACTGCCTGAGAAACCAAGGCTTCCTATGCACCAAGGCTCATTATGTCTATCGCTTCCATAACGCTTCCAAACCCCATCACATCCTGCAACTTGCCATTCCCCACCATCAGTTCAAGGGTGCAAGGCATTAGCCCCCAGCTAAAGAGAGGACCTTGAGGAGAGTAAGAAAAGTACACAGATCAAAGCTTTTGTGCGTGTGTGTGTGTGTGAAACAGAACAAATTACTTTCGCTGTGCAAGGTCGCTTCCAACCAGGCCTTGACATACCAGCTCAGACATCAGAATTTCTATTTTCAGAATGGGACAGATGCAGAATGTGCATCAGTCAAACTGGAGCTTGAAACACTGCATATTTGAGCTTTCACTGTTACACTGGGATTTTTCTGGCCAATAGCTCTTATTCAAGGACAGTGGAGCAGCTGTAAAAGCATGGAGAACAACAGGAGAGGGTTTACTGAGGCAGAAAGCAACTCTACCCTAGGGGTATGCCAAGGTGTGGCTATGCAATGAGTCCAGGACACTGAACCAGAGGATTTAAGGCATTATCCAACACAAGAATGAAATCAAACTTGTTTTAACAACACAACCTAGTATTACTGAGTTTGCACACTTCCATTCATCCATTCATTAAAGGCTGTCTCTCAGCCTTTAAACACCAGGCATTTCACTGGCTCAAACACTCAAACATCCACTTTTGCACAGATTAACATGAGCCAGCAGAGAAAAACAAGCATTCAGGATTGCAGGACAAACAGAACCTGAGAAGTGCGTGCAAACTGAACCCCTCTGCTAATTAGTGCTGCTCCCCAGCTTTCCTTCCTACAGAGGGACAAATTCAGAGCACCATGCCACGCATGCGTACTATGAAAGGAGAACAAAGGTCTCAATGCCACCAACATTTAGAAGTTGAGGAAAGACCACAGGAGCTGCAGATCACCCTTCTGCCAATTGCCATAGGCTCTTCTCACTCAGAACAGCTGCTCAGAGGGTTGTGCTGCAAAATCTCAGGAGTGAGCCTTTCATGCACCTATCTTGCACGGTTCAGGTCCTGACTGCTGAAGATATTTTCATGCTCAGGAGGTTGCTAATAAACACCATATTCCCTTCTGCAGCTGCTGTACCCAAAACTGCTAAAGCTGCAGTGAAAACTCCTCCTCAGAACTGGCCACTTGCTGACCCTGTGCCTGCATTCGATAAGGGCATCTATGATTTTACCCGCAGGCACTTACAGGGAGCAGAGCATCACAGGGCTGGTAGCTGCAGACTTTCATCTCTTCCACCAAGAAGAGTTTAGATGGCAAAAGTCTCTAACACTTTTCTCATTCAAAAGTCTTCCTTTGAAGCTAGCAGCTGGAAGAGAGTCAGAGATCCAGCACAAGCTTAAGAGCTGTGAACAACCTCTGTTTGGAACAGTACATTTTGGGGGAAGTTATTTATTTACTTAAAGAAAACCCTGTGGTATTTGTACAGAACCAGAATACTTTGTACTTGTAAGGTAGCTTTCCCCAGAGGATGTGGAAGCATTTCAAATATTTTGCACCCGCATTCTGTATTGATGTAAGGGCAGGAGGTGTTACCACACGATCCTTGCATGTGGCCACATTGCTATCAACCACATGGAAACTCTCTGTGAAAGCTGTCCCCCAGGCCCCAGAAGCAGACTGTACATCTGGCTGATCCAGGAGGGTGCACAGTCCCCCAGTGAACATCCTTGTCTCTGTGGGTGAGGCACTCCAAGCTGAACACCTGAGAAACACAGGCAACTCCTGAGCTCTGTTCCCTGCAGACACACACAACCGCATGCAGGCAGGCAGTGCCAGCAGACCCCAGAACATCAGCTCTGTAACCCAAAGCTGACAAACTCATGCCAGAAAGGGACATCAGACCACAGAACAGCAGACAAGACAGGCAGGGAAAGTAAGTAGGGTCACAGGTTGAATGGTTGAACTCAAGTTATAAAACTCACAACATTCCAACTCCACGCTCCCATTCTAGTATGGTCAACATAAACAGAAGATACTTGACACGCAGTTTTTCTTTCCCTTTGTAAGAATAGCTGCTCCTCTTACCTCAAGTATGTATGCACACAGCCCTGTTACACAACCACAGCTTGCACAATCCTTGCAGGCATTTTATCAGCTTGCTCCTCCAAGGCTTCAAGTTAGTTAGAATCAAGAGATGCTAGCAATGACCTGCGAAAGCAAGTCAGTAGATACATTCCACAAATAACTGTGCAGCAACATCCAGTGTACTTGCCAGTGCCACGAAGATTGATCTAAAAACACCCCAAGCAGGTAACTAAGCCTCCACAGAAGATCTGCACATGTATTGACAGAGCCAGATTTTCCAAGGAGAAAAATCCAACCCGAGCTTGAACTCTGAACCTACTCAACTCCTAGTTCAGGAAGAATGGAAAGGAAAATTAATCAGTAATTCTACTTTACTCTTTGCAAAGCCATAACTAGAGGCACAGAAGCGGCCAATAGCAAGCAGGAATGCTACAATAGTCTGCCACAGTATATCACATTCAGCTACCCTTTGGACTTGTGGCCTTAGAAAAGCCAGAGATAGGAGCACTCCTCTTCCACTCTTTGTGGACTCTGTAAATGACAAGTAGCACATAATTGACTTGAACTGCAGAAAGAGATAACAAACAGCTTGTAATTGGAGAGAAGCAGCAAGAGATTATGAGCAGCCTGCAATTATTTGTCCTGTTATATGAAATTTCAAACTCCACAAAAAACACTCTTGGCAGGCGTGCACCAGCCTCTATGGTGCTCATGACTCACTCAACAATAGCATGTATACAGACACTTGGATCAAATGATCACACTGGGAAAGCAACTTATGTAAGTTCTAAGAATTGCATTTTTAAAGGTAGGAGAGCTCATGTCAGGCAACAGAACAAAGTTCAGTGTTAGCAGAGGTAACTGCCAAATCGCTTTTTATGTGAGAGAAAAGAGATGGGGAGGAGATGGTCAGAGCACAGATCTGAGCAGGGAAATCTTGCCCAGTCCTTCAGGACAGAGCAAACATTATCTTTGCTGTGTCTCAACAGCTAAACATGAGAGTAAAGATCAAAGGGGATTTCAGTCCACGTGTGGCTCCACATGTTGCTTTTATTGCAGGTGAACTGCGTAAAGAAATCATCACTCCCCAGCTCCCAGCCTGTCAGCTCCTGCTGCCAGCCATCCGTTCCAAACCCCAGTGCGTCCACAGATACTCCACCTGTGACACTCAAAAGGAACACATTACCTTGCACCTGCTGTTCTGCAAGCAAATACTGATGGGACCCACGAGCTCCAACACGAAGGGCAGCGAGCAGCAGGGAACACTTCCCTCAAAACAAGATGAGGAGTGTGGCCACGCAATCCTGTCCAGCTGCCTGCAAGAAAGAAAAATAAAGGTTGTAGAAACCACCTCCTTGCTCAACTCAGACTAGGCACCACCCCAGCAATTATTGATTGAAAAGGAGGCAACTGCAAAGTGATGACATAACAAGAGATTTTCCTGTCAGTTAGGGCAGGACTCTAATTAACAGTGTTAAGCCAGATGTGTGGCACTAGCTCCTCCTTTCTGCCCACTCTTCTCCTTACTCTTTCAATGTAAAAGCCTTGGAAAGTAAGTGAAAGTGTTCAGTTGCCACCATTTTTCCTGCAGTGTTGGTTTCCTCCCTGTCTTCCCCACCATCATGGGAAATTGTTTTGCAAACACCTCTTTCTGCACTTTCCCATCCATGTGCAACACACAGGACTCTTTCAGCACAGCCCCAAACCTGGGGGCTCTACGCTGTGCACACCTGGATTCAGAGCAATCAACCCAACAGAACATGCATTGAGACAGCTCTAGGTTCTCCAGGAGCAGCCCAACTCACCAGCCCTTGCCCAGCAAACACCAGTTTCCTCACTTGCAGCAGACTCACCCACAAGTGTGCTTTGTGTGTGCACAGCTCAACAAAGTTGATGAGTAGATGAAAGATCTACAGGAAAAGTAAATGACAGCACTCTCCTTTCTAATTAGCAAAAGGTGCATGCGCTGCTCCTCACTGTAGGCCACACAAAGCCTAAAGCACTGCAAAGGGGAGATGCCTTCATCGATATGAGCACCGTTTTACTTTCCAAATTTAGAAGCAGAGACCTGATTCACCTTTGTGCTCTTCTGATTTCTCAACAGGATGCTACTGCTTCTTAGAAACAGCTGTAAAAGCCAAAACCCGTTCCAGTTTCCCAGATTCATTCAGACTAAGCAGAACTAAGTAACCCTTCTTCATGCATTCCACCAAGCGTTATCATTTGCCTTTATGTCCTGAAGGTTAACCCACACCAAACCCAGGGACCAAAGCACACTCCAACAAGCAAGGAGACCTCCTAAGAACCACCTCCAGTTTGATGGCTGATGCCCAACGAACACCAGAACCAGGCACCTTCACCCCCTCCTGCTTTAACAACCCCAGACACGAGACTTCCCATTATTTCCTTCTGTCAGCACGTTCCCTAGGGGATAACTTCACCCCCAGCACAGTTCAGCAGCCTGGCACCGGTTGGATTGTTAAGGCCCACGCAGCCCTGCTGTGTTCTGGGTGTCCCCATCGGACCGGGCTGGGCGCAGCTCTCTGGGCTGCCTCACCGCCATCTGAGTAAAGAACGCCCCTCAGCGCCCAACCCTAACCTCCCTCGTTTAGTTTACAGCCATCCCATATGGCTCTACGGCAGACACAGACAGAAAAGCAGCAGCGCTCTCGGCGGGACCCAGGATCACAACGCAGCCCCCCATCGCAGGGCCTCACTTCCCCCGGCCCCCCCGGCCCCATGGCCCCGTTCACCTCAGTCATCCCCGTAACCGGGCCCCGTTCACCTCCGACCCCCCGCCCCCAAACAGCCCCCTTCTCTCTCCCCAATCTCGGCACGCCACCCACCCCGCCGTGCCCTCACCCGCCCCGTTCCCGTGCCGTCTGACGCTGGCGGTGCCCGCAGCCCGGCGCGGCCGGCACGTAGGGCGGCGCGCACCACTGTGCGCACAGAGCGGGGAGAGCTGTGAGCCGCCCCCGCCTCCCGCCAATGGGCTGCGAGCGGGCCGCGCGGACACCCCTCACCGCCTCCCCCCGCCTCCCCCCGCGGTTGGTACGGTCCCAGCGCGCCTCTTGCTGGGGAAGCCTTAAAGGGACAGAGCAGCGGGGAGGGTGCGCGGCTCAAAGGTCACGGGGTGGTCCGAGGTCGGGGGAAGGATGACGGTGGAAGCGGCAGCCACGCCACGCTGCTCAGCGACAGAGGTACAGACAGATGGACATGTAGGTATACGGCCATATAGCCACGGATATAGGGACGCTGACACACGGTTATAGAGAGACAGATAGACATACATAGGGATGGGGATACAGAGATGCATACAGGCACATAGATACATGGACGCACGGGCAGATATATAGACATACAGAGATACGCAGACATACACAGGCACATAAGCAGGCGTACAGGCAGACACACAGATGCATAGACAAGCAGATATGGGTGCACAGATTTAATGTGCAATTTAACCTCAAACCATGCTTTTAGCCCTTTGCTAAAGCCCATGCTGCTGGCAGCAGCATTGCACAAGAAACGTCCCTGGAAGGAGAGATTTCACAACCTGACCCCCAAGACCTGGCTGTAGCACCACTGCAGCTCTGCTCTTTTTGTAAAGCTGCACCACAGCCACAAACACTGCTGGACTGAAGGCCCCAATGCAAGGATGCATGAGAGGCACAGAGGAGTCCTGGGGGGGACTTTGCTTCTGCAATGCACAAAGAACCCTCACTGGAGCATGACAACAGCGGTCACGGTGGTGCCTTTCACACCCCATAGCACCCATGAACCAGCCAAAGGTTAGGGCATGACGTTCAGCCTCTCTCCTCTGCAAAGCCCAGTTGGCACTGCCCACCTCCTCCTGGCTGCAAGAGGTGTGGGCAGCACAGTGCAGGCACATCGAGTCCATGGTCCCGCTGCTATCACCACGTTGACACTCACACCAGAGTCAATAACACCCACGGAGAAGGCACAAAGTCCATGTGGGTGAGCAGGGGGCACCCGAGGGGTCAGCAGAGGTGCAGGGAGAGGCACTGACCTGACAAGCCTGTTTCCAGCTGAGCAGAGAGCATACGTGGGCACAGCTAGTGTGGTCACCCAGGCCTGGATAACTGCGCACGTTGGCTTTGCCAGAGAGAAATAAGCAAACTGGGAAGCACAGAAATAAGAGGAATATTGACCCATTAGCATGGTGACAGTGATATCACCAGCTTAGCTGGCTTGTGCCCTTTCAGCCCGGAGTCACTTTGTGCCCTGCTTCCAGGAGAGAATCAATCCTGATCTTTGAAGAAGTGCCAGCTGTACTGGGAATGCACTGGGGGTACAGAAGAACAAACCTTTGGAGACAGTATGTTCTCTAGGACAGCCTGGAGTTGTATTGATTTTTTTTGTCACTATTTTTTCCCCCCTTTCTTTTTTAAGAATAACTTCAATTCTTTATCTCCCCTCCAAGGAAGGGAGCTGGTACTGCAATTTGTGATCCATAGCATTGCTGTCAGCTCAGACACATGCCAAGGCCGGATGAACAGATGATTTCTGCCTCCCTCTCCCGAGTTTCAATTCCTTCTTTCAGCCTTCAGCCACAATTGCACATCCCATCCTGTCCCTCTCTCTCCATTCCCCTCTGAACCCACTGCCAGCCCTAAGGAACTGGGACTTGGTTGAACTCCACTGCTGGAAAAGCAGCAGGTCCTCCTCTGATTTATACAACAATGTTTAACTGTCACAACTGCCCTCAGGAAAGGCAGGGAACAGACTGTTAGAAATCATCCGTGTCGTTCAAAATGTCTGTCTGAAGGCCACTGAACATTTCAAGTGCCATGTGGGCACAGGGCAGTTGCACAGTTGGACTCAGAGCAGCCCCAGGGTCACAGTGCTAGTTGCAGTGATCAGAGACCAAGTGACATGCCAAGATCTTCAGGAAGCTGACAGCAGAGCTGGAGCCAGAAGGAAAAAAACCTCAAATCGTGGTTTTGCCCCCATTCTTCTAGGATGTCCCTCCCACAGAGCTGCAGTGGGCACCTGCACCCAGCACAGAGGGGTTAAGGGCTGGTCCCTGCTGCCTCCTGCATGGGCAGGAGCCCACCTTCATTCCTGTAAGGAGACCCTCTGCCTTCTCCCCTCACCTATCAGTCAGGGCTGTTCTCGCTGCTTGCAGTGACAAAGCAGTGACTCTCAGAAGCCAACATTTACTTCTTACCACTTAATACATGCTATGAAACTACTCACTGGAAACCATGCCATCCTTTTGATGGTTCTGCAACTGGTAAGAGTTGAAACAGATCAACTGTTAAAAGTCAGCAAATAAAAATAACCAGCTTCCACACCAGCAAGCATTTTCCAATGTGCAGTGCTACTCTTCTCCAACGTGTGTCCTCTGCCACCAGCCTATCATGCAGACTGCACCCAGCTGTCCCCATGGGACTGAGACCACCATCCAGAGGCTCTCCCCACTTGACAGCAAACCAGGACATGTGGCAGTTTGTCTTCTAGATTGTATTTCAAGCTTTCAGTTTTATCATACACAACATTTACCATTGCAAACAGCCCTCATCACTCTAGTGTATTTTCTGCACAGTGATAAAATTCACAAGATCTCATCTTATGTAGATCTCACAAGGAGGAAAATCAAGGCACCAGAGTGGAACATCAACATTTCAATGATTATCTCTAGCAGTCCTTTCCTGGTATTGAAAACATCCTTTTAACTTCCAAACAAGAGCCTCATCCTGTTTGTGCTGCACACAAAACTTAACAATGAAATTCTTGTTAGCAGCTCAGGAAAAACGAGACTGTGAAACCAAGTCCATCTGTCGACCCAGGGAGGGTTGAAACAATCAGGAGTGGGATGGAGCTGGCCACCAACTCCAGGCATCCCACCACAAGCCTGTTCCCAAATTATTGCATCTTCCTTCTGAAAGCCTCTGCCCCACCTCTGTCTTTGCAAGCAGCTTCTTACTGTCATGAATCTGAGGTTCAAGCCCTCTCCCTTCACCTTGGCCTTCCCCCAAAGCAAGTCCCTGTGAAGCCACACATACCTGTGG
The DNA here is from genome assembly GCF_019238085.1 of Lagopus leucura. Taxonomy (NCBI): domain Eukaryota; kingdom Metazoa; phylum Chordata; class Aves; order Galliformes; family Phasianidae; genus Lagopus; species Lagopus leucura. Next base: position 4,253,857 of record NW_024962276.1, read on the forward strand.
CAGTTTTCACAGAAGAGCTGCTGGAGAAGTGGCTGTACAGCAACACATGGCTTCTTCAGACACTGAAGAGGGGGAAAGGTGAAAGAGAGGCATGCACATGCTTTGGCTCATGCATCAGCAATGCTGTTTCCAACCCTGGTTCCCTGATACACAGGAAGAGCCCTGTGCTAGTGTAGGGGACAGGCTAGGCATGTTCAAAACATTTCCAAGGGCAGAAATGCCTCTCTGTGTTACATATAACTTTTTTTTTTTTTTGGGGGGGGGGGGAGGGGAGGAAGGGAAGAAAACTTTAAGTAATGAATCAACTGCAGTAGCTGAGATCCTGCTTGATTCATAATCAGAGAAACAGGAGATTCCTCCTAGACATGGTACAGTAAAGCCACCACAAAGTGGGAAATAAAGCTCTGGCTCTCCAAGTGCTACCACCTAAAATAAACACTTGTGCTACTACCACAGCCACCAAAAGGTACGCTCTGCTCTGAATCCCATGCTGAAAACTCCTCTTTCCCATACACCTTTCTACCACCTCTAAAGAAAACCCACAGTGATTTTGCCAATATTGGTGGGTGACACACCAAAAGATGAAAAATGTGAACATCCCCAATGGGAAAGCTACATTCCAGGTAATTCTTATAACCCAGTTTTAAAGTCCCTCCCTTTTTGGATTTATGCATATTTGCTGCACAAATGGCCACAATCCCTTACTAAAGACTCTTCCACTGCTTCTTATGCATTCAAGGCTGCCTTGCTGACAAGTGCAGGGGTGACCTGTCTGTATATGACCCTGTTCATTGCAGGGGAATTGGACTGCATGATCTTTAAGGATCCCTTCCAACTCAAATGATTATCAGTGGTATGAAGGCTGAGCTAGCGCGGAGCTATCAGAAATAACAGTGTGTTGTTGAGTGCACAGACTGCACTTCAGTATTTAAGAGCTGTTTTTTGAGGGTTTTGGGGGACAGAAAAAGGTGCTTTTTATTCTGTTCTCCTTGTCCCAGCCCTGCCTTAATGCGTACCCTCAGTGGAGAAATCACTACTGAAAGACTTCTTCACTCAGATGCTGACTTATAAACTAAGGCTTCCATGCTTCCACCTTCTTCTGTGCCCTAACTACATCACACATGTAAACAAGATAGGAAGCTAAGAGCCTTGACGTAGATGGGATGTATCCTTATCTCTGCAGCATGGCTCAATCCCAGATTAGTCCAGTGTTTTGACTATTAGCTTCCATCTTACCTTGAATTGGAGGACAGAGGCTCTGAAACTGTAGGTATTGTGTGGAGAAAGAAGACTGCTAAACACTACAATGAGAAAAGTATTCAGTAGAATTAGAAATGTGGAGAGGCAATCCAGTCTCCTTCCCTCCACAATGCTAAAAGAAGTATCAAAATTAAAAGGAAATAGAATTAAAGTAATCCATTTAGGTAGTCACCTCAGAGACAGCAACAGTGCCAGCAATTGCTGCTCCGTGAGCATCACATCGTCTTCCCTGCTGCTGCAAGTCCTGCTGCTTTCTGGAGGATCAGTACACCTGAACTCTTGAAAATTCAGCTGGAACAGGAGCTGCTGAGGCTGCTGGATCCCCTGATGCTTGCTGAACCCCAGCCAGGAGGTCCAGGCCAACAGGTGACTGTGGACCAGTCAGACACACGCGCTGTGGCACAGAGAACTTGCTTATCTGGCAGCACTGTCCAGGCGAGGATCCAGTGTGGGACTGAATGTAGCCCTCTGCAGAGGCACCTCTGGCTTGGTAGGGGGAAGAAACAAGGCTGCATCTTGCATAGCTGTGCTGAGGTCCCACGTGTCCCAAAGCATGGCCAAATCCTGGCGTGCAGCTGTCCTGAAATCCCTGGCTCTGAACACCTGGGTGCTGCATCTGGGAGGCTGGAAGAGCCGAAGGTGAAGAGCAGTAGTAGCTTTGAGTGGGATATGTGCCAGGCAGCGGGGTAATCCTGGACAGAAGAAAACAGAAGGCTATACTGTGTTCAAAACTGTCACTGCCTAATTAGTGCTGGAAGTGCCCTGGGGGTTGATTTCCTCCTGACCAGTGCTCAGAAAGGTCACAGCAATTCATCAGAGATTCTCTATTACAAGTAGCATTTGAGTAAAAATAGGTTTACTAATTACCCAGGACAGATATGCTTACACCAGACCCACTCTAACTCTACACCCACGGAACGAGGAGGGTTTTAGTCTGGAGTCTCTTCATGCGAGAAACATGCCAGCCAAACCACAAAATGCTTTTACAATTTCCATAGACATCCTCTCTGCCTTCCACTGAACCTAAGTTATTGATCAGGAGAAGTCACAGCTGCCAAGTGTTATTTATTAAGAAGGCCTTCAGTAGAAGTAGCAGCTCAGGGTAGAGAGCAAAAGAGAAGGAGGAGAGAGAGTTGCAAATAAAATGAATCATTCAGAAGCAAGGTCCATAAACAGCCCTTGCCAGCAGAAGGCATGACTCATCCCACCAAAACACACCAAGTGAAAACCTCACCCAGAAGCCAAAGTCTTGGGAACTTCCAGAGCACTGCTCAGCCCATGTACATCACTAAATGAGTGCAGAGAATCAAGGCAATATTCACAAAGATCACGTGAGTACCAGGAAAAATGAGAAACTGGCTCATGCTGGGGTTTGGGGACTTGAGTTTATTTCCCCTGTACCTCATTTGTGGCCATAAGCCTGATGGAAAAGAGCAAACCTCCCAGAAATGCCTCCTGTCTGATGGGAAGTTGGTGTCTGAAGTCTTATTAATTAAAAAAACAAAAACAAACAAACAAACAAACAAGAAAACCAAGCCTATACACATATAGAGCTCATATTTAGGTATAAGAATCAAAATAGTAATTAATTAAGCCCCAGAAACAAGTATAGAACTTGTGCTTCAGACACAAAGACATACAAATTTAGCTGCAGAAATGGAAACATCCTAGAAACACCTTCCCACACCCTGCTTGATAATCAAACGTTTATGCAAATACCTTTGAGCCAGAACAGTCCGTGTCATCTCACCTAAAGAAAGCAAGTTAAGGCAGAGCTGTGCACAACAGCAGAAGCTTTAGGCTGAGGTAGACACAGGCTCAGCATATGGTGAGAAATTCCCTCCTCCCTAAAGCAGTACTAAAACAGGGAGTCACCATGTTCCCAGATTTGCCTGGCTTCCCCTGCAAGCACTCCTGCAGAGTTTGGTTGCATCTGGGCACATTCTTCCTACCAGCAAGGTTTTGTTTCATGGTTTCCCCTCAGGTGAGGGGAAATGTAAACACCTGGAAATGCTTCCAGTTCAAAGAATGCTTTACAATAAGCTGATGGCTTCAACAAAACGTGCAACTTAACCTGTAGCAGAAAACCATTGCTGTCTCTGTGAAACTGAAATGACATCTCAGGGTAGGGAAAAATTTGACCTCAACTTCTGAGTTTTTTTAGAATTTGCATGAGTTCTCATTGCTTGTGGCATAATCATTCCTGAATGTCAACTCCAGTGCTATGGTTCCTTTTCATTAAATCAACTTTGCCCCAATACAGAAAACATGCATTGAAAGGTCTCCTGTGTGATATCTTCAATTTATAATGTGCTGCTCCTACACAGGTTTGGATAAGACAAACATCCCAACGTTCGTGGGAGGTGAAGCCGTGCAAAGACTGACAAAGATCACGTCCCAAAGAGCAATTCAGCCAGACACAAGCACCAGAATTCATGTTACTTTCATGTCAGTGGAGCTGCAATACATGTAACGTGTACACAGCAGCCTTGCAGCAAATGAGCTTCACCTCAACTTAGTTTCCAGTGAAAGAGCAAACTGAGTTCATGTGTGATGATGTATCACAGCAATACCACAGCAACACCGATGTCCCACATTCCTGTTCTTAACATCCCATATAGGAACATGACCAGCACAATAAAGATTTTAAAGGTGATTTAATGCTTCCTCATGCCTCAAAAATCTCCCACAAGATATTTCATAGGAGCTCCAGTACTTACTTGCTGCTCTCAGTGGCTCTTCTCTCAGCTGAGGACCCCGGGATGTATTTTAGCCCTGGTATTCTCTTTAGCACACTGAAAGGGAACCTCTGATCCAGCTTAGAGGCCACCGACTCCGGAAGATCCAAGCAGAAACAGTAGCCAAGACCATCTGAAGTCAGCAGCACGTTAAGGAGGATTACTGACAAAATGCTCTCATTTCTTGCACTGCAACACACCATCCCTTCCACACCACAAACTAGTTTCCCTGGAGAATTCTTCTGGTTCTAGCTAGTGTTGCCCTTTCAGACCATCAGCCTTCTCATCTCCATCTTCTCTGCATACCTTAAAGCCACAGCAGAAGCATGGGATGAGAAAGAAATGCAGAACTGGGTGTGATGAGAAAAAGAGCCCAGAAAATATCATAAAGTCGATGCATCTTGATCACAAGAACTGCACCATCCTCTCTCCTCATGAAGCAACAATCTTACACTGATTTAGGGCTACATGTTCAGAAAGGATACAGGCTTTCCCAACTAGGAGCCCACAAAGGTTGCTCAGGAGAGAAGAGTGGGGGATAAACCACACCACAAAGAGCAGAAACCACGGCACCAGCATCACTGGAACTCTAAATCCAAAGAAGAGAGCCCGCTTCATTCGTGAGCGGGTGGTGGAGACACTCAGTGTAGCAAAAGCTAAAGGCATGAATCCTTTGGCATCTTCCACTTCTGACACCCTTGAGACAACAGTTTCAAGTAAGAGGTACAGGAGGCCGGTCAGGATGGCAAACACAATGGTGAGGAAGCAGTGCTTCACAGTGCCAACGTTCTTCTCAAAGCTGCCAGCAAAATACCAGATGACAATGGCACCACAGGTCAAGGATATCAGGTCTTCATAGACAAAGATGTAGGTAACCAGCCTGTGAACTGAGCATGCCAGTGTGTCAGAAAGGCAGAGACAGCAATGAATTTGTCCTAACCCGCTACAATTACAAGTTTAAGCAGAGGGAGACAGCCTACAAGATTAATCAACCTTTTTTTTAATCTATCCTGTTGCAGAAGAGAGGGAACTTGAGGCCTTTAAAACTACGAGTAAGGAATCAAAGACGGCTAAAACAAGAGCTATCTTGGGTACTGTAGGCAGATGGACTGACTTGCTGCTTACTGGGATGGTGCCTGGAAAACAGCAATAGCTTCTATAGTAAATATCAGCCTCGTTAGAAGGCAGAAGGCATAAAAATGACTGCTACAGTTTAACTCTGACTTTGCTCTCTTGCTTTAGCTACTGCAGTAAAAATAAAAAAAATACTTCTTAAACAGCCAGCAGAGAGATTTCTCTCATAAGTAAAAACATTTGGAGATTATCAGCTGGTAGCAACACCCTGAGGCCCTCTGGTTAGCAGTTCTGGGCATGCCAAGAAGCTCCCAAAGCCCTCCTTCCAACTACAGGATAAATACAGGAGAGAGCATCATTTAGCACAACCTGACAGCCCCAGGCAGGCAGTGATTTCACCATCAATTCAGCACACCACACTGCGTGAACACTGCAGCAAGGTGAGGAATTAATGATCAGCTCCTTCAGGAAATAGCACAGGGTGAGAAGAGAGCAACCAGCCAAGCTCTTAGCAGCGTGCCCCCACTATGCACTACGCCCACAGACATAGGGAAGCACAGGGAACTGGGAGAGGAGCGCTGCGGGGCTGTGAGGGCCCGGCGGCACGGCACGGCAAAAGGCACCGCGGAGGAAGGGCACACGGGCTGGGCGTAGGCACCGCTCACCTTCCCCGGCTCGCAGGGCGGCGGGCCGCAAGGCACCGGGGTGGGCGGCGAGAGAACCCCGCAGCAGGCTGGGCCCGGAGGCGCCAAGCGACAGCAGCAGCGTGAGAGCACCGCCAGCCAGAGGGCGGCCGCACCCCGCCGCCATGCTGCCGCGTGCCGCCCTACTTCCGGTCGCCGCCGGAAGGCCTTCTCCGTTGCCATGGCGACGCGAGCCGCTGCGGTACCCCGTTACCATGGCGACTGTCTTTTTTTTTTTTTTTAACCTTTCATACATTTTTTTTTTCCTTTCTTTTTTTCTTTTTTTCCTTTTCTATTTTGGTCAGCAGGGGACATTGCCATCTCATAAAGTTTCATACTGTTGGGAGCTGTCGGATGAGGGGAATGCTCAGGGACCAAGGGCCAATCTCTTTTCCCAACTCCAGCATTTTGGGGGGAGCAAAGAAAGAGCACAGTGCAGGAGCTTTCCCTCTGAGCCTGCTGTGAGCTGTCAGGAACCCCCGACCTCCCACTAGGCAATAAAAACAGTAACTTATTGTCTCAGTGCCATTTTCCACTGATCATAGAATGATAGGATGGCTTGGGTTGGAAGGGACACCAAGGATCATCAATTCCAACCCCCTGCCACAGGCAGGGCCACCATCATCCAGATCTGCTATTAGCCCAGGGTGCCCAGGGCTCCATCCAAGCTGCTCTTGAACGCCTTCAGGCATCCAATAATACAAATACTTCAATTGCTTTGGAACTAGAGATTCAAAGGCTCTACACAGAGCAACTCTTTTTTAAATTAATAATTCCAGTCACAACTCGCTTTGCAGAAACTTCAGGCCACGACAGTGGGATTTAGAAACAGCCCAACTCAGCCATCAATCCATTCCGCTGCAATCAAATTGCTTTAATTTCTGTTCATCCCTGATGAAACCTCATTTCTGAAGCCTCATTTTCTCTCCTGCCTGATAAGCCCCCAGATCACAATCTCTTCTCTCAGAAAGCTGCTCCCCGAATCAACACGTGGCTTTCTAGAACACTGTGCGCTCCGCCCATATGGCTTTCCTTTAGAAAACCCTATTACCTGAAACACACCGACAGCCCTGCCTCTTCGGCTGGGATCCGGCCGCTCCCAAAGTTCCTCGGTCTCCCCCCGCCGCCACAAAGTGGTGCCGTCCAAACGCGCCCTGCTCCCCCCGCCGCTCTCGGATCCCAGCGCGGCTCCCCCTGCACCCCCCGCACGTTGGTACCGCCCCCAACCCGCTCCCCGCTCCCCCCCCGCACCGCCGCGCGAATGGAACGCGCCGCGCTCGCTGATTGGCTGCCGGGCCCCGCAGTCTGCGCGAGCTGCGGGTGCCTCACTGTGCGCGCGGCCGGCGCTGCGCTCGGTCCCGGCTAACTTCGTTGCTCGCTCCCGCCGCTCGCTCCCGTCCCGCAGCGCAACGCCCGGCAGCGGCCATGGCGTCGGGTAGGTGCTCCCGAGAGCGCGGCGCGGGGAGGGGACGGCGGCTTTTCCCGCGTTGAGGCGGTGCGGGCGGGTGCTGGGGGAGGAGGCCGCGTCGGGGGCAGGGAACGGGGCGGCCCCCCCCCTCCCTCCCTCCCCGCACGCACCGCCCGCCGCGCGCGCCTCCGCCGGCGAGGAGGGGGAGGGGACCACGCCCCCCTAATGGCGGCCGAGGCCACGCCCTCTCCGCGGAGGCCACGCCCCCTCCCGAGAGACCCCAGTTGCGGGCAGGTCGGGCCACGCCCCTTTTTTCCTTTGGGGGCGGGGTGTGTGCGGCCACGCCTCCTGGGCAGGGGTCTGCCCTCGGTGTGGGGCCCCGCTCTGGTTTGTACAGCGCACCTCCCCCTTGTATCGTGCACCCCCTGCATGGGATGTGATCCCCATAACCCCGGATTGTGAACCCCTGGCATGGGATGTGATTTCTCTTGTTTTGGATCTTGCCCCTTCTGAACATGGAATGTGGACCCCCCCTTGAATCATGCACCTCCAGCATAGGATGTGACTCCCTCTCCCTTTGGGTCTCGGCCCTTCCCCCCGTGGGATATCCTCTCCTCCCCCTCTCCCCTTTGGATTGTGCACTCCACAGAATGGGATTTGCTCCACCTCTTGTTGCTGAGCATCATGCAGCATGGGGTGCAACCGTCTCCTTGGGCTGCGCCCCCACCTGCATGGGCTGTGCCTTCCTGCCCTCTCCCAGCTTGTGCCCCATAATTGTTGCCCATGCCCCCTAGCTTTCCCTGGGGCTTCTGCCATCAGGCTGTGGTGCCACTTCTTCACCTTGTTGGATGTGAGGTCCCATTTTGATTCCAGTAGCAGAAGCCCTGAGGAGGGAGCATTCCTTTCTGTCTCTCCTGCACAGGTGAGGAATGCCCCTAGCCCTCAGTTATCAGGGTTGTAGTGTGGTCTGCTGGAATGTATGTGAATGTCAGAGTAAGAGAAAACCAAGCAAGGTGTGCCAGAGGGCTCCTAGTGCAAGGAGCAGTGCTTTGCAATGAGAAGAAAACACATTCAAAGGTACTGCAGTGTGAAATCAGACCACACATTCTTCTGCCAAATGAATGAAGTTTGGAAGTGAACTAAACACACTTTCTTCCAGACCTCAGGTAGGAACCAGCCAAGCACCAGACGTGTCTCCTCGTTACTCTGTGGTGAGATTCTTTTTCTCTTGAGGATGCTGTACAAGCTGCTGCTTCTTTATATGAAATCACCTCATAGAACAACTTCAGTTCTGAGGCATGCATTGCATATTCTTTTTTAAGAGGAATATGGCTCCAGAGCAGTACTGTAAGCTGCATCCCACTTCACTCACAGGGAATTTTTCCATTAGCTGTTTCTACATTCAGAAGTCACTGCACATCCAGGACTTTCCAGAGTTAACTCTGTTGTTTCCAAAAACTCACATCCCTGCTGAGCCCACCAGAGGAAATCAATCAGAAGGCTGTAGACTAAGCAGTCCAAGAAGGGATAAGCAGCACAGAGAAAAAATGGATAAATAAAGGAAATTCCTCTGATTCGAGATGTCCGTATTTTACAGGCTCCTTATCTGGTTGCTTTTAGTCTCTTCCCAAATTGTTGTGGCTTGGCAGAAGTTTCTGAGGGAGAAATGGAGGTCAATTGTAGTTCTTGTGCTTATAGGTAATTACATCCTCGCTCAACAATTCTTTCTGTAACAACCATTGATATTCTTTTATTTAATTGACAGAATTAACGTTGTTGTGGTGTAACCTGACAGGTGACTGAGTGCCATGTGATCATTTGCTCACTGCCCCCTTTCCCCGAGGGATGGGGGAGAGAATGGAGAACAGCAAAGTAGAATTTGTGGATTGAGATAAAGCTATTTAGTAAGATAAAGAAAAGGATGATAATTATGACAAATAGATTTAAATGTATATAACAAGTGATACGCAAGCAGTCATGCCCAGCTGGACCCCCATCAGCAGAAGAAAGTGAGATGAACTCCCACCCTTTTCAAAACTCCTTCTCCTTGATGTCATGGGATGGAATACACCTTCGCCCAGTTTCAGTCAGCTCTCCCAATTTTTCCCCTTCTCCCAGCTCTTTGGGCCCTTTGCTTCCAATGGCCGTTGCTTTGTACAGCCCTGCTTAGCAGCAGCTATGAACATTGGTGTGTTATCAGCATCATTTTTCTCCTAAAACCAAAACATAGCATCATAGTAGGAACTCTGAAGAAAGCAGTTTCATCCCAGCTGAAACTAAGACAAACCATATGCCAAACTTGTAGCGAAGCAATCATTGTAAAGCGCTATAGCCTATTAAACAATAAGCTTTGTTATCATTCAAATGGAAATAATGTAAAAGATGTGACCTTTGCCTTGTTAAAAACGATAAACATTTGCTTTTTATTACAAAAAAGCAACAAAATATTTGTGTAGGGGTGGAAAATGATGAGAATGTGTCACATCTGGGTGAAAACACTGAGATGTGAGATCAGATGTTGCAGCTCTTGTTAGGTTCTGCTGAGCGTTGCTCTTGCAGTGTGATGCTTTCTGGTGCCTTGTGGAGATGCTTTGGGTCTGAATAGCTGAGGTGACATCCTGGTCTTGGCTGAGTGCCTGAGTTTAAGTGTAAGTACTGGCAGGAACAGATTTACAGCCAGATGAGGGAGGTGTGACGAGCAGATTTGGAGCGGTTTGCTGTGTGTTTGCTGTTTGTTTATGGTTTATGGCATTTTTTCTGCGCTGTAAGTCACTCTCAGTTTCAGCTTTTTTTAGTCAGTTCTTGGAGTGGAGGTTATGTACATAGAAACAGATGGAGAAAACAGAAATCGGGGATGAAAGCAGAAATTCTGATAGCTGGTTTTAGACCACGGTGCTGTGATGTTTGTACAAGTTCTTGGGGTAACTTAGAAGAATTGCAAGGCATTCCGCAGAGGGACGGTACTGCTGAGGCTGTAGGGAGACCAGGGTTTGGGGTTTGGTGCAAGGTGGAAGATAGAAATGTCAAGTGGCAGTGGCAGGAGTTGGGGTGGCGTTGGAAAGGTTTGAAGCTGATGGAGCAAGGTATGCTGTGCTGTGTTTGTGCCTGTAGGAACAGGGCTTTGCCCTCCCTCTTAGCCAGGGAGAGCCATCTTTCTGCAATTAACAAGACATGTAACGTGGTAAGCTAAATTAATGTGAAGACAGAACATCCTGTTTAAGCACTGAATTCCAGCTTAGTAGGGTTTCTTAGAGTTAGTAAGGCTTGTTGTAGCACTCATGGCTTTTATAAACTAGATGCTCTGCTTTAATACAAGTCAAACAATTTCAGTGATGCTGTTGATGGTGTAATTTTCCTTTTTTGTTTTGTTTGTTTTCCTTGAAGTTGTATTCTGAAATACCCATCCAATGTAATTGTCCTTCAAGAGTCAATTTCCACGATAACTGATGTTTCCCATTACTGGGAAATAATCTTCATTATACTTATCTGGGCAGCTTGTATAATGGATTTGTTCTCACATGGTTGGAGCCGTCAATAAGGGAACTATTGTGCTTCTTTATCCCTGATTTACATCTCCAAGTTCCACTCCTTGCTTCATGTGGTACCTTAAAGTGGGGTTCAGTAGCTCCGACCTCCTTAGCTTTGCTGGATTAATTAAGCAGCTGCTTTCTGTTCATTGATGATGGCACTACACTCGATAGCCATTAGCAAGGGTTGTGCAGTCCTGGCTGTTGAGGAGGAGCGTGGAAACGTGAAGATGGAGGCAGGCACTTCCAAAAGTGAAGCCAGGTGTCCACACGCCGTGCTTGTGTGCGCCTGGCCTCTTGTCTGAGGATGAGGAAGGAGCTGCCTGGTTCTACTGGGAGAGTGGGCCCCCTGTTCACTGCACCTTCCTCCCTCTCCCCAGACTTCTGCCTTTGATATCAGGTTGAGAGGAACAAGACACCCATTAGAAATTCTCAATATGACTTCCTTCTTTTCTAGATTCTGGAAGTTACGGTCAGTCTGGAGGCCAGCAGAGGTATGGATGTTTTTTTTCTTCTTGTTTTTCTTTTTTTTTTCCTGTTAGCAAATAAATATGCAAAATAAAAGGCCATTTGGGATTCCCAGCAAGACTCTGCAATCTTTGCTTCAACACTACATAGTGTTGATACGTTCTGCACCCTACAGTTGCAGGAAGCCATGGAGCCATGGGCCTTCATTAAGAGGTCTTTAAAAACAGGACAAAAAGCTGATATTCACCCAGGAAAGACAATAAGGGGATGTAATCTGAAATGTCACAAATACAGAGATACGTTTTTCATAAGACTGCCTTAAGCTGTTCCCTGAAATGTTAATCAGAGTTCATAGACACGCAGGTGATGGCCATAGAACTGTTTGGTTTTCCCAGAATAGGGATTTTTTAAAAAGGCAAAAAAACCTGGGAAAACTGTTAATAGTTTTATGATTTAAAAACTGTATGTTTGGGGTACATGGTGTAATCAGCAAAATGAAAGTGCTCCTAGAGAAGTGTAAAAACCATGGATAGCACTGCATTGTAAAAACCATGGATAACACTGTGTTTATCTGAGTTTCTTGGTAGTTTATCAAACAGCAATAAGCCCATGTGCTTTAAATTCACACTTGAAACAGAGCAGACATTAAAATAAGCTCTTATGGCTCTGACATCTGACCATGGTAACCATTCGTTTATTGACGTGTTTCTAACATGCCTACAACTGGAGGATTTTCACAACAGCACCCAAAATGCTTTCCAGCCGACATGGACGGCGCTATAAATATTTTCTAACTGCATTTTTTCTCTTACAGCTATTCATCCTATGGCAACCAGGGCAATCAAAGTTATGGACAAACACAGGTAAGCTTAAAAAAACGCGTTTCTAAGTTGGTGTAAAAAGATTCTTCCTGGGTTGCGCTGTGTGGGCTGGGCAGGAATCTCTTCTCAGCTGCCCTTGGTGTTTGCAGTTGTGTCTGGCAGAGGAAAGCTGTGCTTCCCTGCTCTGGGGTTTATGCTTCATTTAAACGTGTGCTCCAAATTACAGGGATATTCTGGTTATGGGCAGAGTGGAGACAATTCCTCCTACGGACAGAGCTATGGAAACTATCATGGGAGCTATGGACAAAATCAAACAGGTTTGGGTGTCTTGTCACGTTCATTGGCAGTAACTAAAAGGTGAATATTTACTGAAAGATTTCTTCCTCGATTTCAAGGTTACGGACAAGATTCCCATGGCTATGATGACGAGTCCAGTTATGATAATCAGAATCAGAGCTCATACAACCAGCAGTCTTACAGCAACCAGGGGCAGCAGAAAGGGTCGTCTAGAGGGTAAGAAAGCTGAGATTACATTGCCTGTTTAAAGTCTGTCTAGTAGTCGTGTATTCTTAACTAGAACTATAACAAGTTTTGTGCTATAGTTGTTAAAATAAAAAACAAGAAAACAAATGACAAACGTCTAATAATTCACAGTTTTAAGACCTTTTCAATGCCTCAAAGAATAGGAAGTAGGGAAAGCATATTTCTTCAGATAAGAAGGATGAGTGTAGTTGTCCTGAAGCCACAGTACAGGGGAAGAGGAATTGTAGAAAGCCTTTGGATAGTGACCTCAATAAATAATGGATTTGGTAGAGAGTGTTTTGATTAAGAAAAAGTTGGGTCAGTTATCTGTCTGTTTGTTTGTTTGTTACATAAAGTTACAGTAACCTTACAGTTCTTAGATTTGCAGATGTCTTCTATGGCTTGGAATGTCTTTTCTTGCTGGAAAGAAGAGGAAAGTATTTAGAAATACCATTTAAGAGATATCTATTTTTCCAACCAAATTGGATTCTCAAAACATGCTTTTATATTCTCTTCAATCGATTTAAATGTCCATATGCACTCTGCAGTCATAGATTCAGTGCTTCACACTGTCATAAATGTATGTCCTTTGTTAGATGTAGTTGTACTCAGTTGCAGGAGGGTTAATAATACAACTTTGAAAGTATTCTTTCAGCCCAACCCCATAAGAACTTGAAAAGCAGCTTGGTGCTAAAATACTTTATTGTCCTATTTGCAAACTCTGTGCATTTACTCCAAGGTTACTTCTTACAGCCAGTCTTTAATGAGAGTCATGTTATCTATTAAAACTGCACTGTACATAATAAGCCTCATTCTTGTGTTCAGAGTCCAAGAATTCTGACTTTGTTTTGCAAGCTTGTAAAACTATTTAGGCTTCAGCAAACCTGTACTTGGTTTCTGTTTTTGTAGTAATTATTGCAAAACATCTTAATGTAGGCAAGTAAGGTTTTAAGCTGTCTGAATTTCAGGTGCTGTCACTCAGAGTGTCACTGAAAGGAAGGCAGGTACATGGTTCAGTTTTGGTTGTCTGTACGGTTGTAATAAGGAGAAACTGGTATATTAAAAATGATGATAATTCTGAAGTGGATGATGACATAATTAAGTACTTAGTTGGATGGGATAGTTTGAGATTGATGGGCAGAGTTTTTGAAAATCTAGTGGAAACTTCTTGTAGAAGTTTCTGTTTCCTGTGGATTTGGTTTGTTTGCTTTTTGGGGAGTAAGTAAGATTGAGAAGGACTGGAGAATGGCAAATACAGTGCCTCACCTTTTGAAAAAGGGTGTGAGAAGTGATGAGGAAGAGAAGGGTGACAAAGTGATTAATCTCAATTACTCAAAAGACAATGCATTTAAGCCACAACTAAGTACCTAGGGGGAAGACAAAAGGATGAGTAACAGTCAGTGTTTCCTGGATGCAATTTATTTCTCATAAATGTACGTAATTTCTTGCTATGACAGGTAACCCCACTGGAACAATAGTTCTCTTGCATACCTACTTCTTTGAAATGCTTTTGCTTCTACCTTGTGTGAATTAGTAAGTAGCCTTGGGTGATATGGTAGAGGTGAAGTTTCATTGTGGTTGTTATAGATCTGATTAAACGATGGAGTTGGAGAAGAGTAATGGATGATTCCTGCTCAGAATGTAGGGACACATTCAGTTATAATATCAAAGTGATGATGATTCTGATCAAAGTCAGTGAGGTACTATAGGTAGATGACATTTGAGTGGGAAGGATTACAGGAATGTTTGAGGACATCACAAGAGTTGGAGAAGTGCTTGGCAAAATGGCAGAACGTCCAGAAATACGCAGGGTGCAGTTCAGTGAATGCAAAGTTTTGGGGTTTTGTGTGTGCTGGAAATATCAGCTGCACAATACAGCATGAGCAGGGAGTATCTTCTCACTGTGTTGTACGGAGATGGATTTGGCATTTAGTGGTCATAGGTTAAGAATCAGCTATTGTCATGCTACTGGGGAGAAAGCAAGCCTTATTCTGGGATATGTAAGGGGAGCACTGCTGATAATTACTCTTTGGGAGGAAGTTGAGGATGTCTTGGAGGTGATGGCAATGTACATTTTTCTGCCTCGGTTTTCTTTAAAGTCAGATATATCCCAGCAGAAACTAGATGGGACGCACAGTGTTTTCATATCAGTATGCCAGTAATGACTGGGAGGTGACTGTGACCAGGGAATTTCAGCAATGTCATGTATTTTCCTCAATTACTTTGCTCTCTATTCTGTGAACGTTTAGCTATTAATACAAATTCTGTTTATTTTAAGTGGAAGAGGCTCTTATGAACAAAAGTCAAACTATGGTCAGCACCAAAGTTCTTATGACCAGCAGTCAAGCTATGGACAAAACCAAGACTCTTATGACCAGCAGTCAAGCTCATATGACCAGCAGTCGGGCTATGGCCACCAGGGCTCATATGACCAGCAGTCGGGCTATGGCCACCAGAGCTCATATGACCAAAAGTCAGGCTATAACCAGCACCAAAGCTCATATGGCCATTCTCAGCAATCCTACCAGTCTCAGAAGGGAAGCTATAGCCACAACAGCCAAGGTAAAATTAACAGATTGAATTAAGCATTGGTTAGTAACATTGAACGGAAGCAGTGTGAAATAGATGGATTTCCTTCCACGGACGGTTGATTTGATGAATGCTTAAAGCTCTTTTTCCATGTTGATACTAAGGGGGAATGTTTTACATGTTAAGACTTTCAGTGCATTACACAGGAATGAAAAAACACTGGGGCCCTCAAACTGTTGTGGTTGTACCTGTTGGAGACAGCCTTGCAGAGTTTGGGACCACTGAGTCCTACGAGGTCTGGATGGGATTTTCTTCCAAGCTGTTTTGCACCTTTTTCCTGTATGAAAGTCTGGATGAGTCATGAGGAGCTTTTGTACTTTGCATTCCAACTTCATGCTGCGTCTGTAAATTTTGAGGTAGATGGAAATGAGGAGTTTGAGACAGACCATTTTCTGCAAAATCTTGGCTCAAGCAGCAGGGCCCACACTCGTTATCCTTGCTCTGTCTTCTGTGATTTCTTTTGCAAAATGAGAAGGCTGTGTGGGAAGGAGAATGAAAAGTGTATCTTAGATGATATGCCATTAATGTTAGAGAAATGTAGTGTTTATTTTAAAATTGAAGTACAGAGTGCTTACTTTCCAAGATACCACACAGCACTGGAGGCTGAGGGAGATAAGAGGAGCAAAATCAAACTTTGCTCTGCTATTTCCTGGAGTAGATAATGGAAGCGGGATATTTAGGAGTTGCCATTCATGTCTGGAAAGCAGACTTGAAGAGAAAGAAAATGTAGAGCAGGAATTTTCACAGCACCCCAGTTTGAACTGCAGTTTGCTCATCTTTTGTCTGCTTTGTTTCCTTCAGATGATCGTCGGGAAAAGAGCAGGTATGGAGAAGATAATAGAGGATATGGCGGGTCACAGGGAGGAGGTAGAGGGGGATATGACATGGATGGAAGAGGTCATATGTCTGGATATAGGTAAGTGATCTCATTCCAGTGCCTGCAGTTCTTTCCCCCTTTGGCCTTATTATTCAGCTGCTTTAAAATTTCTTTCTCGTTTCCCTATAGATTTCAGATTTCAAAAAGGGAAAGGTAGTTGGTTTCTAAAATCCCTTCTGCACTGCAAAGAGATGCATTTTGCTCGGGTAAAGTTTACACATTCAGACAGATTGAGACTGAAGTGTTTGATTGTTATGACACATAGCTGCATCTTATTTACATTAGCTGCATTGAAAGAACTGCCAGAACCCATCACTTGAAATAAGATACTTAAAACCTGTGAAAATCCTTGCTGAATGAGAAAACCAACAGCCAAGGTCTGAGACAGTTCTATAAATTTCACAGCTAAGGTAGCTGAGCCTTTGGCAAGGAAGTATTGTGACTTTGATGACAAATCATTATATTAGAGTTGGCTAATTATCTTTCAGCTTCCTAAATATAATTTTAATCAAAAGTTTAACTTTTTTTTTTTTTTTTTTTTTTTTTGCAGTTTTAAGCTTCCATTGAAATAGTTTTTATTATTGGTTTAGCTGTCAGTCTAAATCCATTTGCTTTAGGTAAATTCTAAATACCCACAGAGAAGGTAGCTTTCCATTGCCTTTGACCCTGTTTCTGTCAAGAAAGTAGATGCACATGCTTAATTTTGTGCTTGTGGATGATTTCATTCATGGGTCTGAGAGACTGGGACCTTTGCTTTAGATCTCATTGAATTAGGCCAAAGAGCATTGCTGTTTCTTACTGAACAGTCACAAGTGGCTGTGTTTTATGTACCTTCTTGATGGTGGGGGTATTTGGAACGCTTGCTGATGCAGAGTAAGAATAGAGAGGCTTCCATTGAGCTTGGAAGCATTGCTTGCCAACATCACTTACCCTTAAATAGTCTGCAGAATTCTGGGTTATTGCATAAACTCCAGATAAAGAACTTCAGTAATGCACTGCTGTTCATTTGAGCTGATAAAGTTTAAAGAAAGAAATTCAACAACGTGGTAAGACTTGGTTATTTTTTAAAGTATCTCTTTTTAAGCCATATTTAAAGTTTTCCTCATTCCGAGGTGGTCCCTGTTGTACTTTATGGCTGTTTTGATATAGATGGACCTCTCCTAATCAGGCATGGTAGCACGGCTAGGAACATCATAGTAGTTTCTTAATATTAAAATGTGCTGGGTTTTTATATAACATGAACTTAACTAGCTAAATAATGTCTGAGTTCATCCATAGCTGAAATTGAACTTTTTAAAAACCTACTCTTGTATGTAAATGAGGGCTTTTCATACCCCTTTGATATAATCTGTTTAAAATACAATAAAATCAAATAATTACTTGAGCCCTTTCCAATGTGGGAAATGAATGTGAGCTTCAAAAAACACTCGTTTGGTACACTTCATCACTTTGAAACAAACTCCTGTCTTTGTGAGATAAGAGCAATGGATGTCTGTGAAGATGAAGCCCCATGCCATGGTTTTCCAGACTGTAAGAAAAATTTTCTGTGCGCATCCATGTGGATAATGATACATCACTGCATTTCAGAGCCCAAAAAGGGGAAAGAATGAAGGGGAATGGGAGGGAGGGGGAAATTGTGTTGAGGTGGGAAGGCGTTAGGATGCGTGTTGTGAAGTCTGCCTGCTTCCATTCAGTGATGCAGACTGCAGTGCCTTTTGCAGTGAAGATTCTTCTGAAACTGCAGTGCCATAAATACTCCCTCAGTCTTTCTGCCTAATTATAGCTGGGGATTCTCCTTCTGACACGTTTTAGCAAAGCCATGTGCTTACTGGAAAAGCATAAAAGGTCAAATGAAATAGCAAGCCGTATGATCAGTGGGGGGAAAGAAGTTCAGGTAAGAAGCCATGTTTAATCCTGCTGAAATGTGGGGTGTCAGGGTAGTTTTTGGTTTTGTTTCCTTGGATTTCTGTATTTTAACTAAAAGCAGCTTGTGTAGGAGCGTCGTGTCCATCTCCTACAACTGGATAATACTTCAAGTTTTTCCTTTGATCACGTTTTAATGCTTAAATTCCAGAGCCATCAGGAAATACCAATCTAACCATCTTGTCTGCAGAAATATTTGTACTGCTGTAATAATGCAGGCTATAATGATTAGAAAATAATGTGTAAAGGAGTTTTAGCAGCATCTAGTTCTTGTTTCATGACACTGTGAGGAAAAACATACCGTTACTAATTTGGGATGGTAGCAAATAAATCCCTTTTGGGTTAGATGTTAATAAAAAAACCCTTTCATCTTTCCTGGCAGTGCAAAGCAGGGAGATCTCATTGCAGCTTGTTGTTCATCAGTCAGCACTGCCCAGTGCTTGGTGTTCTTACAGCTGCGTTGCCTCATCTGTTCCGTGGTGGTGGGTGATGAAGGCATCCTGCTCACAATGTCCTTGCTGACACAGTGCTGTCCAGTACAGTGATAATAGTGTTTTCGACTGCAGTCTTATTTTCTAGCAGGATTATTGCTGGCCCCATGGCCTGTTACCTGCATGCAGGGCATCCTGCAGCAGTCTGGCAGGGCAGAAGGTAATTCTGGAGTATTTGGGGTAAAATCAAATCAGCGTTGGGAAATTCTGAGAGCTTTGATTTCCACAAGTATCCTTTATAAAGTATTCTAAAACATAGATGGTAACATTCAGGTATGAATCATTATTCTGAAAACTAGGATGATCCAAATATGTACTGTAGAGAATGTTCATTTTTCTTTTGTGCTTGTGCAGAGCTGTACAGCACAGAGTTGGACAGTACTACAGTACTGATAATCAATAAATGATATTTTGGCTAATAGCAGAACCTTTTTTTTAACCTGTAGTAGTAATAGAGGCTCATCTTCGAGCTCCTGTGGCCAGAGAGCAGGTACAGCAGGTCTTGAGAATGAAGGATTTCACTCAGTTGAGTGGCCATACCCACACTGCCCCTCTTTTTTAGACTCTGCACTGAATGGGAGAAGCTCTGCCTGTGCTCATGCACTGTGTTGGTGGAATTAAACAGGTGCAGGGTAGAACTCTGTTCAGCATAGATTTTTTTTCTCTTGGAGATTGAAAGTTGCTGCACTATAAGCAAAAAGTTAATTACGCAACTTAATTGCTGTGCTAGTTAGTGTGAGTAGGAATTGGCTTGTTGGGATATCAAGAAACTACAAGGTAATGCGGATGGTTCTTGGAACAGAGTGGTTTGTGTTCAGATTAATATTTACCTTGTAATGTATCTGCCTGAGCTTAGCTTTATGTGGAATTTGGAGAAACATGAGCAGAGTCAGTAAATATGGGCAGCAGAAAAGCCATCTGTCAGTGACATCATGGGTGCAGCAGGCATTTACCTCTTGTATGGAAAAACGCATTCTTACGTGTAACTCCCACGCTGTTGATGAGACACAGATGCGTGCTGGGGGCTGAAATTGGGTTCCTGAATTTAGTTTCACTTCTGCCAATATCTTAGCATGTTTTGAGTGTATTTCTTGTCTGCATGGCATTGTGCTCTCCATGTAACTGAGCCTATAATGTGAAGGGATTCCCAGCTGAAGCAAGCAGTGCTCAGAGGAACCTCATTCCCACTCGAGCAGGCGATGTCTAAATGTGACCCAATGCAGAAGGAGAGGACAATGCGTTTTTCCTAGCAGTGAGTTTGATCACCGTGCAGATGTAATGTGTGCTTTCTGGCTGCTTGCAGTTTAGTCTCAGTCTCTTTTATTTTGTTATGTATGTTGGTGGCATTGCTGAATCTTGGCAACCTGTTGGTGACCTTAATGTAGGATGGTCACACCTCAAACTGCATCTGGCCACACATCTCTTTGGTCTGTGTGCAAGGCTGAGGAAGCAATAGACTGAAATGCTAAAATGAAATATTCCACGTGTTCTCTGATGTCGATTTGGGAGCTAGCTCAGTTGCTGAGGCTGAGGTTTATGTTTCTGGTCTCAGTGAGGGGTAAATATGAGACTGAAAGTAGCTCCTCACAGCCAGCTCCCATGTTTAACTCCTGAACACCTTGGGTAGCTCTGCCTGCCAATCCCAGGCGTGTAACACACTGCAGCTTTTTAAACTGGGGACTTGCAAATGGGGGAAAATGAGGGGAAGCATTCATCTGTCATCAAAGGTATCTGCCACTGAACAGATGGGGGTGTGGGTTGGGTCAGGCAGGTGGGACTAAGCAGAAGATAATGGGCTGAAGCATATGTGGGCAAAAGCACATTTCAACAGACATCAGTTAACAGTGACTGGGAAGTTCTGAATTGCCCTAACACTCAGCCCAAGGTGCAGAGTTAGTGCATGACAAAGCCAGGTGTCTTCCAGTGCTTTTTGTGTACCCAGCTCCATCACTTCTCAGAATCACAGTGCACACATTTTTCCCCTGACATCTCAAGTGAAGTCCTCATGTCTGATATTGGCTGTATTGGTCGCGGACTTATTTTCTGCATGGGTTTAGATTGTTGGATTAGTATTAAGATCCTGCATCTCCAGTTCCTACGAGCACGAACACATTTTAAAAACTCTGTTTCAGATCTCCCTTCTAACCTTTGAACTTTGCTGTGTGTCATCTTTTAAAGTGGTCTGCGTTTTGTGCCACAGGTTTCAGAATGGATGAACGAAAAGTTGCCAGGCTCTGCTTTTGAAGCTCACATGCACACACCCTCTGTAGTGCCAAGGTCTAGCAGTGCAGCAGCTCCCTGCTCAGCCTTCTCAGGATGGCTGCTACTGCTGTTTGCCCCCAGTGCAGAATCATCAAACAGCTTAGGCTGGAGGGGACCTTAAATATATATAAAAATATAAATGCATAACGACAGGTTAATCACCTTTAGCTCTTCTTATTCATAGGAAAGTACTGAAGTACCAATTATTCCAAAGCAGCAATTACATCTGCAATTAAACCCCATTAACCTTCATGAAAATAACGGTTCTGTTTTAAAACCCGGTTTGTAACAGCAGTCATTTTGGCTTGTGGGATGGGAGGAAGGATTGAAACAAAGATGTGTCTGTGGGCTACTTTTAAATGACTGTTTAGGATTCCTCTTCTCCAGTGCGTCACCCTGGAAGGTGATTGACTTTCATGTGTTAAAGTCTTTGAACGTGAATGGTCAGAGAGCAGAACGTAGAGATGGTGCTGTAGCTGCTAGACAGTAACTCTCATGAACTGTAGATGGAGCCTTGGGCTCAGCACATAGAGACTTAAGGAAGAAATCATTTCTTCAATTTTTCCTCTGCAGTGGTGGTGACCGTGGTGGCTTCAAAAATTATGGTGGTAAGTGCCGAGTATCCAAAAATGTTTCAGTGGAAATTCTTTATAAATCTAAAAGCCACCAATCTCTTGTTACTGTCTCGTAGAAGCATTGTAGTGTTTTGGTGAGGCTGGTGTGTTGGTCAGTTTTAATAGCCAACCATTTAGCAGTAAGCTAGATTTCTGCTTTGTCAAATTGCATGAAAGAATTTGTGGAGACAGTGATGTTCACTAGATTTTTATTTTTCTATATTATTTTTTAAAAATTATTTTTGTTGCTTACAAATACTTCTAGAAAGGTACCAGAAGGGAAAAAACCAACAGCTCAGTAAAGTGCTTGGTGATCTGACAACCAGCATTTGCAAGCTAACACCAGCATAGCATCAGTGTGGCAACTGCCACACACTGCAAGTTAAAGAGCACAGTAACATCCAATCCTTCTGTTGAACGTTTTAATCTAAAGGCCTCTAAACCTCTGGTTGATGCTTTAGATCTTAGATGCATTGCATACATGCTTTAAATATTTTCTTGTCTCTAAAAAAAAAAAAAAGAAAAAAAAAGAAAAAAAGAAGTTGCTTGAAAATGTTTTGCTAAAAATAGTCTTTCTCTTTTTTTATTTTTTTTTTCTTCTTTTTTTGAACCTCTTTCGTAGGTCAGAGAGATTATGGGCAGAGATCAGATGCTGGTAAGAAAACAAGCAGTGGGTGGGAGTGGATTGTTGCTCATAGGTCATTGCTTTTAAAAAGTATGTCTGCAAACATGGATGTGGCTGCAGTTCCCATGGCTCAAAGGTGACTTAGCTGCAGCTTGTCTTCATTGAGGGAAATGTCTTCTCCTTTAGAGCATGTGAATTTTGGGGTGGATTTTTGTTGCCTCAAGTAAGAACTTGCAGATGAGGCGTGAATCAGGTTGAGCCGAGCGACTGCTCTTGCTGCTGTGAATTTGTATTATTTAAAACATGCATTTCTTGGGAGGGTGTGATGTCTGGCTGCATGGCAAACAGCTGGGCCTGCACTGCTGAAGTTGGCAGCATTAACCTCAGTATCGTGCTCTCATCTTTTGTCTCACACAAGTTATCCTTGGGCTATAAGTGTCTGCTGCTGGGAAGAGTGGACTTCAGCTTCACATATTTCTTTTGTTGCTACCATGAAGATGCGTGGTAACTGTAGCTTATTTTTAATAGATTCAGAGTCTGACAACTCTGACAACAACACCATCTTTGTGCAAGGACTTGGAGAGGATGTTTCAACAGATCAAGTGGCAGACTACTTCAAACAAATAGGCATTATAAAGGTATGTGAAGTGAGAAATCTCTAGTAGGGAGGAAGAGGACGTGCAGTTGGTGTATTGGAGGTGTGATGGATGTTGTCTGAGGCAGCTGCTTGCTGTGGCTCCCCAGAAGTTAGAGATAATAGTTCTGTCTGGGTAGTGACAGCTTATTTGAAAATCAGCCAGCTTGGTGGTGCCATTCAGGTTGCTCTGTGTCTTTCAGTTTTTTAAACTCTTGTCACTAACTCCATATCTGTTATACCATCTTGATGTTTCAGCAAGTATGCTTCTGTGTTCCTATGGCTGTTACTTCTGCTTCTGCAGTTCTGAATTAGGGCCTCCTGCTCTTAACATCAGTGTTTGTGAGAACCAGGCCCCTCATCACTTCCTGGAGAGCAGCCATTAAGTGTCTTTCCATCACAAGCACCTTTCTGCAAGCTAGCTCCAAGAGCTGTCAGTTTTTTTACTGACACTTCTCTGCTACAGCTTATGCTCTGACTCTACCAGTATTTGTCCTTTGCTAAGTATACAACCTCTCTTTCCAGACCAACAAAAAGACTGGCAAGCCTATGATAAATCTGTACACAGATAAGGATACTGGCAAACCAAAAGGAGAAGCAACGGTATCTTTTGATGACCCTCCTTCTGCCAAAGCAGCCATTGACTGGTTTGATGGTGCGTGAGATTGATCACCTCTTCTTTTGTTCTTAGTGTTGTGGGTGGCACATTCAGGTTTTGGCAAGGGCGATGGCAACGTTGTGCCAACTGCTTTGCACGTATGTTGTGGAGAATTACAGTGCATATTGTTTTTAAATCATGGGCTCAACAGTGGAAAAGAGCAGATCCCAGCAATACGCTGATTTAAAGTTCAGTTTCTGGACTTGAATTGTAGTATGTGGAGGTCTGTCATGGCACACTGTTTTGCTGATAAAATAAGATTTTACTTTTGTTTCGGAGGGTAAAGCAAATATAACTATATTAGGTGCCCATATAGCCCTGCTTGCTATCTGGTAAACCTTGCATCCATGAAGAACAGAGATCTTGTATTTAAAATGTTATGTCTTCCCTTACTTGGCAGTGTTTCATTTTTGCACTGGCTCTTGCATTGTACAAAAGCCTTATCTTTTGGTTTACATAAAAATTATTAAGAAAGAGTTTGTCATCTCACAATTTGAACAGAGCATTCTGAACTAAGGCATTCACTCCATGCTGCCTGCTTCTTAAAGGCTTTTTAGTCAGCCTGCATTTGCACATCACTTCTGTTCTCTTGAACTTGCTGCTGTGTTGTTGGGAGCTCTATTAATTTTTCTCTCTGTTTTAACACAGGAAAAGAATTCAATGGCAATGTTATCAAAGTTTCTTTTGCAACTAGAAGACCTGAATTCATGAGAGGAGGTGGAGGTGGTGGACGTCGAGGTGGGACTCTGTAAAATCCTTTGTTTTGTGTAGTGAGATGCTTTTTACTGCCAGTATTTATGAAGAGAATTGACTTTGTAGCAGTGATTTCTCAAAGCGTTTGAGCCTTTGGGATTCTGGCAGTAAGTAAGAAGCGTTGAACCAACTTAAGTAAAACTGAGACCTGTAAGCTTTTTATGCACTGCACAGAACTTGTGCTTTCCTTTTCAACTGGAAAATCTCCATTGTGTCTCACTATTCCTTACAAAGAAGTGATGATGACTTTGAGGATCTGCAGGTTCCACACAGACAGATGTGGCTTTTAACTGCAAAGTCTTCAGATACTCTGGTGTTTCCAGATAGTATTAAGCAAGGGAAGTTATTCATCTGCTGCTGACTTAGAGAAGCAGTTGGATGCCCAACTGCTTTAATTAAACAGATGTTAATTTCCCTGGCTCTCTGTATAACACAGTTTTGTCAGTAGCCTACTGGACATAAATTGCCATTTGACTAGAAGCATCTTTTGTTTAGTGGCTGCCAACAAATTTGCATTCTTAAATTTTGAACCTGATGAAAAATTCTCAGTTGGGAAAAAAGTTCTTGGTCTTTTTGATGCAGCACGAGCTGTGTTGTCCCTGTGGCTGTGTTGTCCCTGTGGCTGTGTTGTCCCTGTGGCTGTGTCAGATGGATCCTGGCATTAATCCACACAGGGACTTTGTTCTGTGACTGAGTCAGGCCCTATAGGTGATACAATCATACACTGTTACATTTTTATGGAAATTCATTAATGCACACAGTGGTTTATATAATAACCATTGGCCACTCAAGGTGATCAGGTTTCCTTTTATTGCTGAAAGAGAATGTATAATAAATATGTGTTGGGGCAAATTCTTCTAGCCACCACACACTGCTCTTGCTTTTTTGTCCATCTCCCCTAAGTTCTAAATCTGTCCATGTAAGCATTTGTACTTCAGCTCTGCACATACATTAACCTCTGCTGAGATTTGGTAGTGGCTGAAGTTTCTGTTGCCATTTTGCCCAAATCTTCAGTTATCTTGTATCTGGTAGTAAATGCAGCATCAGAAAAGTAATTCTTGAAGGCTGAATGTTAGAGGGGGCAGTTGTTTGCCTCCTGCTCTTCCTTCACAGTTCCTACTGTCCCTTTCGTAGTGATTAATATCAGTACAGAGATTGCCTACCTACTCTTTCTTCCACGTGGAAGGTCTGTCTGTCCCTTAATTTTTGAAGCCAGTGGCAGTCCTTAATAAATGCTTCTCATGTATCAATCTTAAACACTATTCCTCCTTTATTCTGATTATAATTTTGTCTACAGGTTCACGAGGTGGATATGGAAGAGGTGGGGGCTTCCAGGGTAGAAGTGGGGAACCCAAAAATGGTGATTGGGTTTGTCCTAACCCGTAAGTGTCATTTTGATCGGGCAGTGGTGTTTCACGTGAGCCCTCTGAGTTTCTTAGCAGCTAAGTCTGGGAAATCCTTGTCCTTCCCAGGTCCTGTGGTAACATGAACTTCGCTCGCAGGAACTCCTGCAACCAATGTGGTGAGCCCAGACCAGAGGATTCACGTCCATCAGGAGGAGGTGTGTAAAAAGATCCCCGCAAGCTGCTGCGTCTCCTCTGAGGCGTAAAAGCTGTGAATGACGTCCTCAGCTTTGTGAACAACCTGAAGGATGTGTCGCTGTGCATCTTCCTCCAGATTTCCGTGGCAGAGGTGGATATGGAGGAGAAAGGGGGTATCGAGGGCGTGGTGGCAGAGGTGGCGATCGAGGAGGAGGCTATGGGGGTAAAATGGGAGGAAGGTAAGCAGTCTCTTTACCCCTGCTTAGTTGTGCAACGCCGACTGGAGATAAGAGCTTCTGAAGCTCTTAAGTCAGTTTGCCTACTGGGTGTGTTTGGGAGCACTGTTGGTTAAAGGTGTCCATAAGCAGAAGACGACACAGAAGTAGCTGTAGAGATGCTTGACTGAGAGGACTGTCTTTATGTGCTTCAGAGATTCCTGGTGACTTTTTCTTTCCCTTTCAGGAACGATTTCAGAAACGATCAACGTAACAGACCATACTGAAGACCACTGTGAATGTTTTGTTTGTCTTCTTGACCCGTTGGATAGTGAAATTGCCAGAGTTTTGCCTGCCGCTTCACCCATGGCCTCTTCAGATAGTTGAACTGAGTGAAACTAGATTTTTATTTTGGTGGGAGGGACTGGGGCAGTTTGGGAGGATTTTTTTTATGCGAGACATGGAAATTTAATCCTAATTTCAACTTTCTCCTCTTTTCTTCCCTTCCATACCTCTTCAACAGGCCCTAAGAAGGAAAAGGATAAACTGTAAAATATTGCCAAAATACAAAGTGTTTTGTAATACAACAATAAATGCTGATTGTTTTATTTGTGAGATCTTACGTTTCCCAGTGCCTTCAGTTGTATGTCCTTCTTCACACACCCCCTGTCTTCCAGTGGTGGGACCTAATTAGGATCTTGTTTTTAATGAAGTGTCATTAACGAAGTGCTGCTTTCGCTTGAAAACCTGCAGTTAAGTCAGTCGCACGCTTGTTTGCTTTACACCCTTTGTCCCAGATTTACAGACCTGTCCCCTGCTCCGTTCCCATTTTGCCCTGAGACTGAAGTCCTGCTCTGCTCGAGCTGTGATGCCTGCTGTGTGTGCCCTGCAGCTTTCCCGAGGAGCAGGCAGATGGCAGTGTGCTCTCGTGCCTCCAGCAGGAGCTCGTCACGTCCAAGCAACAGCTCCAAAAACAAGGTGGAACAGCTTCAAAAAACAAACAAAAAAGGTAACTTGCTATGGATCACTCTACATTTCAGTTGCTGTTTTTGAAATGTGGATGATAGCAAACAAGTGTTACATGCTGCAGTGTAATCTCTGAGAAGGGATGTGGATGACGTCCAGGTGGGCACATTGTAAACGTTTGGAATTCAGCATTAAAGCCAGGGTTTGAAGAGAGGATTCTCACTCTGCACTCTGCACATTTGTAGGGTCTGTATCTGTAATCCATATAATGGGGCACACAGCTGTGCAATCTCAGTGGCCTCCCAGCCATCTTGGTCAGAGCTTACTAAGAACTGAACAAAAATAGGTTTTGTTAATGTTGTGACCCAGCTCCCTAGCTTGGGGTACAGTCTATAAATGTAACTGTCCTGCAGCAGGAATGGCATGGGCCCACATTCCTCTGGGGGTAAGTGATGGTGGTTGGAAAGCTGCCACTTCTAACACTGGGGGCAGCAGTTCTCAACAGCTCTAGCTCTATTTAAGACTTTCTAAAGCTCCAAACTTGCTTTTTCCCCCAGGCTAAGAGCACAGTCATTACCAGCTGGATTACTCAGCAGATCAGCATTCAAGTAAGAAACTGCTGGAGCTCTCACCACCTTCCCAGCCTGGCACTGAAGCTGAATGTTTGCTTTGTTTGTGATGGGTTCTGTGCTGGGGCAAGACAACCTGTGTTCTTACATGCTTTTTAAGACCGTGAAAACATCTTTGCCAGCAGCTGTTTTGTCTTGCAAGTCAGACAGGGAAGGGGCGGTGCTGGTTTCCTGGCACTTGTGGTTTTCAGTTGGTGTAGAGAGTGAAATTAATGTGGGAGCCCTGGGAAGACATGGTCTGTAAAGATATAAACCCAGATGATGGTTTAACCGTGTCATTGCCGCCAGCTGTTGGCTAAATCCTGCAGCACTGCGGATTTTCTCATCAACTACCTAAAGTTCAGCAGGGTAAGTGTAAGGTAAACAAGCTCCCTCTTGCTTTTTTGGCATGCCAGCAGCCAGATTGAAAATGAAGGGCACATCTCACAAATGCTACAATGAATTTCTCCCCAGAAGGTGCTGGGAGAAACGTGAGAGGTGATTCCCATTGAGGGAGCAGTTGGGCTGGGAGCAGCTCCGTGCTGCCTCCATCTCTGTCTATGATCTAGCTTGCAGTATATTTTTTTTATGCTGTGAGGTTTTAGTTTTGGAAATCAGTCCTGTATGGAATGCTGGCAGTTTATTTATAAAAACACATCTCACCCTTGCCAAGCTCAACAATGACTTTATGGAGCAAAGCCTAGTGGGAAGATGCCGATGCAGAAGAGGCATACAGTCGTTACAGGGCTGAAAAACAACAAAAGGAGCTAAGCTGTATCAGGGAGAGCAAAATAAGCTCGGGGTTTCGGGCCGGGGCTGCTCTGTGTAACCTAGAAATGAGAATTCCCATTTCCAGGGTAGCACAGAGCTCGTGGGACGCTGCCCCTAGCAGATGGTGTTGCTGGGGAAATTGCTTTGGCAAAAGGGCTGGGAAGAGCGAGCCGTCCTTCCACGTCTGTCGTCTAATGTGACATCTGCTGGAACTTGGGTGGTGCACCGGTCCCAGAGAGGAGGCTTTGGAGAAGAGCTGTGGTGCAGGGGAGGCAGATGGAATTTCACCTACAGCTTTTGTGCACGGTGTCGGTTGGAGAGGAGCAACGCTGTTGCTATTCACTTATCAGTTACGGTAAACACTGTTGCTGCTCAGCTGTATGGGTGCCTTCCAGCACTGTTTCATAACTGGTTCATGGGCAGTGATTCATGGGGCTCAGCACTGCAGCTGAGTTTCGCAGCCTTGGTGCTGTGCCAACCACATCCGCTGCTCCCCACCACGACCAGGTGAGTGCTGCTGCCTTGCTGATACCCAGCGAGGGGTGGGGAGAGGACTGACAGCAGGCATCATCCCTGTGCTGTGTGCTGGGCCCCAATCCCCAGTTTTTCCCACCCTGTGCCACCAGCCATCGTGAGCGAGGACTGATGCAGCAGCACCAGGTGCCCCCAGCCCTTCCCTGCACTACAAGCAGCCACGGCACTTCCTGCTGCTGCTGGGCCCGAGCCAGGCTTCCTCCTCACCCCTATTCTTAAGGGGAACAGCAGATGGACCGGTTGCTTCCTCGAGACGAGCCAAACACGGCTGCGTTTGCAGACAGTGCTGCTCTTGTTTGGAAAGGAAGCGCAGCTCCGACCTGCGCCTGCTGTTTGTGCCCCTCTCCCCATCACTCAGCCCCCTCCTCTTCCATCCCATTGACAGCCTCTCCCCATTCTTTATCATCCTGCGTTGCACGAATTCCTTTGTTTTGGACCCCCTCCGCCCCTCCTGTGCTGCCCCAAGTTGCCCAGGGCCCTGCGGGTACCACTGCTCCTGGAGCTTTGTGGGCTGGACAGAAAGAAGAGTTGTGGGCTTTACAAGAGGCGTGTGGTCGGAGCTGGCACGGAAACAAAGCAGCCCTAAGTCACATCCTATTATTTTTCCGAACCAAACATCCTTTCGCTTTGCTTAAATGAGAACAAAATAGCGCGGGGAGCACGCAGAAGGGCCGAATCCATTGGAAGAAGCACAGCGGTCGGGGACAGCCGGAGGAAAACGCGGCTCCCAGTGCGCGATCTGGGGGCGGAGGGGCAGCCAACCCTGCGCCCACCTCTGCGCCCCGCAGCCCCGGGCACGCTCGGCACACGCGGGCGGAGCTCAGTCCCCGGGCGGGGCAGCGGGAGGAGCGGCGGAGCGCGGAGCGGTGCGGTGCGGTGCGGTGCGGTGCGGCCATGGGGCTGCGGGCGGCGCTCGGGCTGCTGCTGCTGTTGGCGGCCGTGCGGGGCGCGGCGGTGCGGGGCGAGCGGCGGCGGGCGGAGGTAGGAGAGCGGTGCGGGGAATGAATGGGGCGGGCGGGGAGCGGGGATGAGCGAGCGTGGAGGGGTTGGGGTGTTGGGACGTGGCGGGGTTTGGCTTTTCTCTAAGCGGGACGTCGGCTTGCTGTCCCTTTTGGGAGCTGAAATTGTCATCAGACGTTGCATCTGATGTCACAAAGTTGGTGGGTTTTTTACATTATTATTGCTTTTAGTGTGGTCAAAATTAGCAACAAAGGGCTGCAGAAGCCTAGAGGTGAAAATGTCCACTCGGGTTGTGTTTTCATTGCGCTCGTTTTCATTACAATTGCAGCTGAAGTTGGGGTGTTTAATTGGAAATACATTTATGTTCATCATCTCGTTATCTGCGGGCGCTCGGCAGCATGCAGCCCAGCAGGTTTAAAGGGGGATTTAGGCTGAGTATAAGGAAGAAGTTGTTTCCAATACAGGCAGTGAGGCACTGCACAGACTGCTCACAGCTCCATCCCTGCATACCCCCAGGGTCAGGCTGGAGGGCTGTGAGCACTGATGGAGCTGTGGGTGTCCCAGTGTTCTGCAGGCAGTGGGAGCAGATGCCCTCTGGGGGTCTCTTCCAACTCCAACCATTCTGTGATTCTATGTGTGATGTTCCTGCTCGCATCCTGCTGATGGCAAGGATGGTATCCCCAAATCCATCAGGCCCGTGCTAACCCATGAGATCAGCCCCCACCCTTCCACTGGGAGGACAGCCCAGCTCTGGATCTATCTCCCCTCTTGTATATTTCTGTGAATGTGTATGTAACTTTATATATACATTTACACACACACACTCAAACAAAGAGACGTGAGGATTGTGCCTCAGGGGCTGCAAATGCAGACAGGAATGCGTTTAGGAGAGCAGAGGGAGGTGGAGGCTTCAGAGCCTGTAATATCCCCACCATCCTGGCAGGCAGTGATCTGTGCATGCTTGTGCCATAACCCCAAGGTGCCGACACCCAACGGCGCCAGAACTCCGTGGTGTTTGCTGGCTCCAGCTCTCACTGTATCTACAGGGAACCAAACAGGGAAGCTGCCCCAGCTCCAGCTGGTGCCAAAGTGATGTGGAATGGAGCTGGGGATGCTCAGCCCATGCTGGCTCATGGGATGCTGTTGGCTGCACTGTGCCCAGGGGGACCACAGTCATTGCAAGCAGCCCTGCAGGCAGGGGAAGTTGCTCGTCTGAGTGTTCTTGGTACTTCAGTGATGGAAAGGGGCCAGGAATGGAGCATCTGGTGGGGGGGGGGGCTGTCTGGGGGCTGTTGTTGTCCCAGTCCCAAGGAGGGAGGCCAGGCTGCGTGCCGCTGGCTGCCTGCCACCCGGGATGCCTGCAGTCAAGGCAAGGTGTTTCCTTGCCTGTGGCTCTCAGCTGATTTCCAGGGCTGTATGGGAGGGCTCCTCCACCCCCTGCAGCCCCACAGTGATCCAGGCAGTCAGACCTTCCTCTCCTTGTTTCCCTCCTGGTGCAGAGGGGGAGCTGGGCATATTTCATGGCTCTTGGCTTCCTGCTGTTTTTCTTTTCCCATTGTATGGAAAAGAGCCATTCCCTGTTGGGGGCAGGAGGGGCTGAATGCTGCAGGTCCTGGGCATCGAATGGTCCCCAAACTGTCCGAATGTCACAGCCAGAGGCAATCTAGAGAGTGACAATAATGAGCAACATGGGAACATTTTGATGGTGAACATTTTGGTGATGCTTAGGAACAGCTGCTGTGGGCTGTTCTCTTATCGCCACGCACTCAGCCTTACCCAGATGGGTTTTCAAGTATTCATGAGCTCATGGTGGAGAAAAATCATTTTCATGCTTCAAGAATGGGATTAGGGGACAGGAACCAGCTTCCAGTTGTCATTTTTAGTGTGGTGATGCAGTGGCACATCTGCACAGAGAGCTGGTGGGATCACTGTCCCTGGAGGTGTTCCAGGACCATGGGGATGTGGCACTGAGGGATATGGGCAGTGGGCATAGTGGGATGGCTTGGACTTGGAGATCTTTGAGGTCCTTTCTAATCTTAATGACTGTGAAAAGTTGAGGTAGGAAAGGCATGGGCAGTGCAGGGCATTTGAGTCCCAAAACATTCTGCTCGGGGTTCTCACAATGCATTCCACATCCCCACGTGCAGGGATGTGCGTGGCCAAGCAGTCACTTTCCCTTTTAATTCCCCATCCCCTTAATGCAGGGCCTTCTCACTAACAGGATGCG
The DNA here is from genome assembly GCF_019238085.1 of Lagopus leucura. Lineage (NCBI taxonomy): Eukaryota > Metazoa > Chordata > Aves > Galliformes > Phasianidae > Lagopus > Lagopus leucura. The sequence continues at coordinate 4,285,606 of NW_024962276.1, forward strand.
GGGAGGCGGCTCTGCCGTCCCTGTGGGATGGGGGAGACGGGTGTGGAACATTCCTGGAAAAATCACTGCTAAACCTCTCAGAAAGCTGGGGGCAGCCGGGGCACGGGGAAATGCTTGTTTTCTTTGAAAAGCAGTTTATGTGCTGGAGCAAGTTCAGCCTGGCGATTTCCATCCTTTACAATGGATGATAAGGAGAAGAATGGCTTGGCAGAGCCGACTGCCCCATGTGTGTCCCTGCTCAGCTGCACATCCTGCTTGGGGATGGGGATGGGTTGGGGTTGGGACAGCGATGGGGGTGTTGATGGGGATGGGATGGAGTTGGGGATGGGATGGGATGATGATGAGATGGGATGGGATGGGATTAGGAATGAAACGTTGATGGGGATGGGTTATTGGTGGAATGGGGATGGGATAGTGATGAAATGGGGATGAGGTGGGATGGGGATGGCCAGCAGCCTTGGGACTGGCCCTGCCCAGCCTGGCCTTGCTGAAGTCTGCATTGTGGCCATTGTTGCAAATATTGCATCGAGTTGCTGGTGGTTGGAGATGGGTGCGTGGGTCTGGTAGCCCCTGGTGTGGATGGCATCGTGCAGTCTGCCTCCGTGGGGCCGTGGCCAAATATCCAAGGTCTGTAAAAAATGAGCAAAAGGCATGTGAAGCTGTCCAAGTGCATGGACTCATATCATGGGAATCATCATGGTGTAGTGAAGCAATAGACAGGAATTTCTGGGTTTGCTATGCTCTCTCCCACCACATCTTTATCCCTATACAAGTGAACACACCCTGAACCCACCCCATGTCTGTCCCCTGTCCCGTTTCTGTCCCCACAGCTGTTCCTGCAGAAATATGGCTACCTGGGAGCACCACAGCCAGGCCAGCTCAGCCCTGTGGAGTTCACAGCAGCACTGAGGTAGGAACCTTTGTTTTAAAACCAGCAGCAATGCATCTCCCCAGGCTGTGTGGGAGCTGTGTGCCCCGAGCAATGTGTTTTGCAGCTCAGGGCTCTCTCACTGCCAGATACTGAAGCATGAGCTGCAGAGAGACACGACTTGTTGGCGCAGTGTTATTTGCCTTTTATGGCCTGCTGTCCCCATTACAATGCCGGCAGCGAGGCTGAGGTTTGGAGATCTCAGAGTGTTTGGGATCTGGCATTATCTCTCAGATGCACTCCTGCCAGTGGGGCACAGAACTGGCACAGAGTGGAAGCCCTGGCTGGGCTCCAGGCATCGCTATCGGGAAACGCAGGGTTTTGACATCTCCCTTCCTTTGTAGGGATTTCCAGCGTGTGAGCCACCTCCCTCCCAGCGGGGTGCTGGACGTCCCCACGCTTCGGCAGATGGGCCGTCCTCGCTGCGGGACGGGCGATGGGGAGAGCCGCCCCACGGCCCCGCGCCGCAGGCGCTCCATGCAGCACGGTGAGCACTGGGGTCTGGGCTGGGGGTGCTGGGCTGGTGGATGGATAGCGTGGTTCCTAGAGAGCAGGAGGGCTGGGAGCAGCCGTGCGTATGGGATATGGGGAAAATGAGGGTGAGACTAAGGCAGGGCTCTGTGCCTTGTCAGCTCCTTTGCTCATAGCAGGGCTGGATGAAGCCAAGAGATGGGATGGGATGCAGCTCAGTTCTGTGCTTTCCGTCCTCGGCTTGTGGCCCCCAAAAGTTCCTTCACGGAGGTAGCAAAAGGCATTCAGCTGCTCAGCTCACTGCTGCAGGAATGGCAGCAGGCTGGGGCCTGGAGCAGTGCTGACGGGACAAAGGGGGGGACGGGGTGTCCGGCGCCGGGCAGGAAGGCGCATGGCTTTGTGCTAAGCTGGCTGTTTATCTGCCTTGGAGCAGGAAGCCACAGCTGAGCCAGCAAAGGCTTTTGTCAACCAGCATGCTGCCAACCACTGCAGGATGCCTCAGCCAGGTCACCGGCCCCAGCTGCAGCACTGGGATGTGCACAGCAGGATGTCCCCAGCTGGGCTTTGTTCTGGGCACCTTGCTGGGCTTTAATATCCACTGGAGCTGTCAGTCCTGGTCCCTGGGATGCCGTATGTCCTGCTGCAGGAGTGCTCTGCGTGCAGGGTCAGGTGGGACGCTGAGTGTCATCTCAGAGCTGTGCCCATCAAGGCACCGAGGAGCAGCAAGGGACTCTGTGTGCCCCATGGGTCACATCTGGGTGGGACAGCCAAAAATTATGGCAAAGAGGCATTTCTCCCCAGGCTTTGTTTTTCTGTCCCAACTTCGTGAGACAGGTGCATAGGAGGTGGTGGTCATTATATGTACCCAAACCAGCACCAGTGTACGGTTAGCCCTATTGCCCTGCCTCAGAGCAGCTGGGCACTGAGCCTGCCCCAGACCTCACCCAGCTGTCCTGGGCTACAGAGGGGGATATCGGCACCATCTTGATTTGCTGCAAGAAGTTATTGTGTATTGCAGAGCACTGTGTAACCCCATCCTTCCCCTTTCCCACACATCTGGAGCAGGGCAGCTGCTGCAGCTCCATCACTGTTCCCACTCCTCAGCACTGGCTCCAGCACTCACATATTCCCAGTGCAGCCCCATGGCTTCTTTCCCACTCCTGTTCGCCCCCGGCCAGATGTGAGCATCCTCCCTAATTATTTTCCCCTTCGTGCCTTTGCTTTCACTCCCTGGAAGCCAAGACCTTGGAGTGGGCACTGATCCAATAAGTTGAGGTCTGGATTTGGCCTCAGGAGGAGCAACAAGGCAAGGAGAGCATCAACTGGGTGCCCCAGCTGCTGTCCCAGGCAAGGTCTGACCTGGTACCTGGGGCAGCCATCTGGTGGTGGCTCCATCAGAGCCGGCTCAGATCCTGTGCAGTGCCCATCCTGCAGGCAGCAAGTGGCACAAGAGGCACCTGACGTACCGCGTGGTGAACTGGCCCCCGTACCTGCCGCAGCACGAGGTGCGCCTGGCTGTCAGGGCTGCCTTTGAGCTCTGGAGCAACGTCTCCTCGCTGGTGTTTTGGGAAGCACGGGATGGCCCGGCTGACATCCGTCTGACCTTCTTCCACGGGGACCACAACGATGGGATCAACAATGCCTTCGATGGGCCAGGTGCTGGTCGCTCCCTCCTCGTAAGCTTCTCTTCTACAATGGGGGCTCTTCCTGGCTGGGGATTGTTGGGGTGGAGGTGGTGTCTTCCCAGTACCCAGCAGCTTGAGTGAAGGTGGTTTGGGGTCCTGAGTTCCCAGTCCCGCAGCTGTAGGTTACCTGGGAGGTGGTTGAGTTGATCATGGTTGAAGCATGGTGATGGCCTTCAAGGAGCCCTCACACCATGCTCTTGCCTCATCCCTTTCAGACATGGTTTGGGTTTCACATAGTGCATGAAATCGTAGAATCATTAAGGTTAGAAAAGGCCTCTCAGATCCCCACGTCCAACCCCAGCCCGCTCTCACCAGCACTGCCCACAGCCCACATCCCTCAATGCCACATCTCCACAGCTCTGGAACACCTCCAGGGATGGTGACTCCCCCACCTCCCTGGGCAGCGGTGCCATTGCAATGCAGTTCCTTTGGAGAAAAGTTTCCTAGCACCCAACCTGAACGTCCCCTGGCACAACTTGAGTCCATCACCTCTCATCCTATCACTGTTACCTGGAAGCAAAGCCAACTCCCACCTTGCCTCAAGATCCTTTCAGAGCATTGGAAAGAGTGGAAAGGTCCCTTCTGAGCCTTCTCTTCTCCAGACTGAACCCTCCCATTGCCTCAGCCACTCCCCATACAATTTGTGCTCCAGAGCCTTCCCAGCTTTCTGCCTATCTTTGGCATCAATGTCTTTCTTGTAGTAGAGACCAATTCTCAAGGAATTCCCTTTGGGAAGCCCCTCGAAGACCTAAAATTGAAGTCTATTGAAGCAACCCAGAGCTGTTTTGTCCCCAGGGGGAGCCCTGGCCCACGCCTTCTTCCCCCGACGTGGAGAAGCCCACTTTGACAGCGCCGAGCGCTGGTCCCTGCACAGTGGCAAAGGCCGCAACCTCTTTGTGGTCGTTGCACACGAGGTGGGGCACACACTGGGGCTGGAGCACTCGCCCACCAAGAGTGCCCTCATGTCACCCTACTACAAGAAGCTCGGCAAGGACTTTGTTCTCAACTGGGATGACATCTTGGCCATCCAGAACTTGTATGGTGAGCATCTGTTGGGTGCTACTTGAGATGGTCTTTGGGGTGGAGGGCGAGAAACAGAGGTGGGAGTATGTCTGTGCCACTGTTACTGAGGGCAATAGGAACCAGACTGGGGTGCACCAATTGTTTGATGCCCTCTGATGGCTTGCCAGCCTTGTGCTCCTGCTTCAGTGCCCTATTCCATGACTCTCACCTTGCTCTGTCTCAGGAAAGCCCTCCAGGGGCTTGGCCATCCAGCTGCCAGGAAGGGTCTTCACTCACTTCCAGGACTGGAGTGGGGACCTGTATGGTGAGGAACATCAACGGCGGAGCCTCAGCACCTACTACTGCAGCTCCTTCTTCGATGCCATAACTGCTGGTATGTGGCCACAAGCCCTCTCCCCAAACATTCCCAACCTGTCCAGCAGCCTCTCCTCACTCAATAAGATTCCCAGAATGATGGAAAGAGGGGCTGGGCTGGGCTGGGCTGGGCTGGGATGTCCTCAGCCCCATATGGACGTCTCACGGGAGTTGGAGGGACAAGAGGTGATGATCAGTGGAACAATGCTGGGTTTGTGATGTGGCACCAAGCTTCTCACCCTCATCATCTCTTCTGCCCTGCAGACACAGAACACAACCTGTATATCTTCAAGGGCAGCCACTTCTGGGTGGTATCAGCCAGCGGCAACACCAGCCAGCCTCAACCCTTGCACATGCGCTGGCCAGGGCTGCCTGCCGGTATCGATGCCTGTGCCTACTCCCCATTCAGCCACAGCTTCTACTTCTTCAAAGGTCAGTGAGATGCAGGTTGTATTGATTGGTCTGTCAGCCTGATGCTGTGCCAAGGGGCTGAGACATCGCTGAGTCCCATGAATCATAGAATCAAAATCGTTAAGGTTGGAAAGACCAATATGATCATCCAGTCCAACCATCGACCCATGGCTGTGACCACTCTAGATCATGTCCCTTCGTGTGACATCTACCCATGGGTGCAGGCTCCAGGATGCTGCGGTCACAAATTAGCTTTGCATGAACCCCCATTGCCCCATGCCTCAGTTTCCCTTTTAGCCCAGTCCAGAGAGCAGCATTCCCTGGATTTGAAAACTAAAGCAGACGCATTTTTAGGAGAAAATATTCTTCAAAAATGCGTAACTGCAAGAAGATGATCTGAGCACTGCGTTCTCATGGTTTGTGCCCTGTCCCTGGTGCCTTGCTGCCATCTGTAAGCTGCCTGTGGCACAGCTGTCAGGGCAGAGAAAGGTCAGGCCAGGCAGGCAGGACACTGAGGTCAGCCTGAACTTGTGATGGAAACCACTCACAAGTCTGCCAGAAAGGGACTTTGTTGTTGCAGCTGGGGGAGAGCCAGAAGCCCCTCTGCAGGGCCAGACCCAGGAGTAGAAAGGAGCTTTTGTCTATCTACATGTGCCTGCAGGGATGGCCCCAGCTGCAGCGGGGATATCTGAGGCTGCTGTGAATTTCTGTTCTAGTCTGGGTTGTCCCAGCACAGGAGGGATGTGAGCGATATCTGTCCTGCTGTACAAAACCTTTCATCCCCATCTGTTCTTGCGGAAGCGTGGCATAGGCACCAAGAGAGCCCAGTTTGCCTCTCTGCTCTGGAGCTGCTTCTTCCTTTCCCAACCTGTGGGAAAGCCCAATAGGGATGTGCCCAGGGCCAGGTCATCTCTGGGATGGCTGGAATCCGTAGGCTATGAGGACCAAGCAATAATACAGGAGATAATGGCCTCAAGTTGCACGAAGGAAGGTTTAGGGTCAGCGTCAGGAAAAATTTATTCACAGAGAGGGTTGTACAGCACTGGAACAGACAGTCCAGGAATGTGTTTGAGTCCCCATTCCTGGAGGTAATTAAGGAATCTGTAGATGTGGTGCCTGGGGGTGTGGTTTAGTGGTAGACTTGTCCGTGCCAGGTTAGCAGTTGGCCTTGATGACCTTAGGGGTCCTTTCCAACCTCAGTGCATCTATGATCCGGGCTTATGTGGTCACTGAGCCTCTCTTCTCCATCCCAGGTGGTCGATGCTGGAAATACCGTGGCTCCACCTTGGTGTCTGGCTTCCCCCAGAAGTGCAGTGCCCACGGCCTGCCCCGCCACCCCGACACAGCCCTCTACTTCCAACAGCTCCGGCGCCTGGTGCTCTTCAAAGGAGCCAAATACTTCGTGCTGAGCGAGGAGACCCTCGCCCTGGAGCCCTACTACCCCCGCAGCCTGCGAGACTGGGACGGCGTACCCCCTGGCACAGCAGGGGCCGTGGTGCACCGCGATGGCTTCCTCTACTTCTTTCGGGATGACCGCTACTGGCGGTTCAACCAGGCCAAGCTGCAGGTGGTGGCCAATGGCAAGTGGGCTGCCGAGCTGCCGTGGATGGGCTGCTGGGATGCCAATGATGGGCACATCCTCTTCTGAGCCAACACCAAGCATCGCTGGGACAACATGTTGGCTGAGCCCATCCCACTGACTGACCCAAGGGGTCCGCTGGTCCCCAGGCCCAACACCATGGACAACAGCGATGAGGCTGGGATGGAGGGTCCCACAGATGGGCTGTGATTCAGCCATAAGAACACTGATAAGCCACGGAGACTGCAAATGTAACATTTCTGTTAACTTTAAGGATTTTTTTTCAAGCCAGGACTGTTTTTTGTTAATCCTTTCTTGTTTTTTTCATGATCAGGCAGAGAACTGCCTTACCGATGGGTGCTCTGGTGCTTCAGTAGTTTTAAATGAGCGACTGAGACTGTTTTTGGTTGAAACAAGAAGAGATTTTTGGACATAACCGTAGGTTTATGTCTCTATAAACATGGGTTTACAGTCTTTCAGGTGGCACCTGGGGCCTTGCTGCCCCATACCTGGGGCTGATGGAACACAGACCCCAGGACAAGCCCAGCTCTGAGCGCGCTCTGAACAAAACAGTGTGGTTTTGAGGAGGAAGTAGAGATCTTAGGTGAAGGAACAGGGGAAAGGAGGAGCTGTGAAACAGTACAGAAGGGCTGGAGGGCAGCAGGGGACGGGCAGGGTGGAATCTCTGCTGTATTATAAGGGTTATGCTCCCTTCATGAGCAGGGCAAGTGTTCCCTTCTCTGTCTCTCTGCAGTAGTATTGAGTTCTGTACACCCTTCAGTCCTGTTCTGATTTGAGATCTTGGAGCCTTTGGGTTTGTTGTCTGTGATATTTGTGAATGAACCCTTCCTGTGCAGACATGGGGCACGCACGCAGCTCAACATCTCAGGGGAATTTTTTGGTGTTGCCAAAGAGACGAGGCTGCAGTGTTTCATCTTGAATAAGATGGTAATAATGCAACATCACTTGCATCTTTCCAGGAGCCTGGAGACCTGAAGGTGAATAAAGTGAACATCCAGATTCACAGTGCTGGCATTCCCCTCTGTTTTCATGTCAGGCTATTGTATTTTTTAAAAATACCCTAGCCCGTGATTTTCAAAAGGTCTGTACTGAAAATGGGGATGGAGTGGGCATTGCTTGGTTTGTCCATGCAGGAGGGTTGGGGCTGATTTCTGGATCAGTCTCCCCCAGAAGAAAGCAAGTGATGTGTGCTCCCCTTGTTTGCTTTCCTTCATGCCACGACATGCTGAGGCATCCCACACACGCTGCCCAGTGGCTGGGTGCCGTTTTGTCTGTGGGGATGGTGGTGGTGTTGCAATGTTTGCAGAGCTGTATGTCAGTCTGGCTGCAGCTCCTGCACCCCATAAGGTGCGGGGTGAGGGGTTGGACATGCACCTCAATCTGTATCACCATCCCCTCAGCATCACGAGGCTCCTTTTCTCCTCCTGGGCTGCTTGTAGGACATGCCAGGCGCCTGCCACGCATTCCACAGCCCAGGGAAATAGCTGGGATTCTTGCATTTCCTCCCCCAAAATGGCACCAGGCTCATCCAGAGGAACATCAGCAGGGAGAAGACACTGCCCCCGGCAGCAAGGACTCCCCAGGGCCTCTTCTAACCCCATGCTGCAAGCACAGTGCTGGCAGATTTCCTTTTGCAAACCCTCCTTTTGTTGAAGCCCATGAGGGGCAGCAGATTCCCGTGGTGCCCACTCACTGCCATACCCGCCGTTGTTTCCCTACAGCCCCAACTCTTGGAGCTGTGCCACTCGTGGAGGAGCTCGGCTTCTTGCTCCCAGAGCACGAAACCCCAAAGGAACACATGTGAATGTACCCCTCCTCATGATTATTTTCTTTTCTTTTTACAGAACGAGGCTTGGGGTGATTTCCTGGTGGGCCTTTGTGTCACCACCTGCAGCACAGGTGGGTGTGAGGGTGGTGAGAAGGGGGGCAACTCCCCTCTGCTTTTGGGGTTCTGAGTGAGTCGGGGTGCTGAGGGGCTGCCCTCTATCCCTGGGGACCGTGGGGGGGACAGACCCACCCGATGGGGCACAGAGGAGGAGCAGTGCTCCTGGAGGAGGAGTGGGTGCTGAAGGGTTAACAGGGAGTGTTTGCAGCCGATCCCTTATCACCAAGGAGAAGAGAACAGCTCTTGGAAAGGAAACAAAACACCCACTGCCCAGGAGGGCAATTTCTGCTTCCCCACAGCCCTGGACCCTGGCAGTGCTCCGGCACCCCGCTGTTACCCTCCTAGTGGCACAGAGCATGCGGTGAGTGGGGTGGGGAGGTGGGCTGGGGCTTCTTCTCACATTCCCACCACCCGTTTCCCCTTGCCTCCTCCCAGTTTGGGGTCTTATGGCACAATGGGGACGCCTGGAGCTGCAGTGCGGAGCATCCGTCCCTATGGGTCCAGCCAGCAGTACCTGTATGCCATGAAGGAGGACTTGGCCGAGTGGCTGAAGGAGCTCTATGGGCTGGATATTGAGGTGGGCACCTTCCTGGAGGTGCTGGAGACGGGGGCTGTGCTCTGCTCCCATGCCAACCACATCACCCATGTGGCTGAGGACTTTGCCCACACCTGTCCCAATGCAGCCCAGCACCTCCACCTGCCCACTGTCGGTGTCAGCTGCAATCCAGCAGCACAACCAGGCACCTTCCAGGCCAGGGACAACATCTCTAACTTCATCCACTGGTGCAGGAAGGAGATGGATATCAACGGTAAGACCCAATGCTCCAGCAGCACCGTGATGTGATGTGCATCCTGGCATCACTGTCGGTGATTTCCTGTGTCCCCAAAGCTGGTGCCATCCCACCACTGGGATCTCTGCACCAAGCTGGGCTTGAGCAAGCTTCCCTGGGCTCAACAGTTGGGGTTGGGACTGAAAAGAGCATGTGCCATGCGTGGCCATCATGGCCATAAGGACACCAGGAGTCCTCCTGGCTCTGAGCAGAGGGTCTGTCCCCTTGTCTCCACTGACAGCAGTGCCACAGGCATGGAAAAAAATGCCCTCAGTTCACTCAGCCATTGGGGTGGGGCTCTGGGACACCATGAAACATCACAGTAAGCATGGACACATCTTTGTATGTAGATGCTCAAGGGGGAGGTTTTTCCTCTATGAATTTAACCCAACAGTTTTTTGGGCCTTGCCATATTCCTACAATCTATGGGCTGGCACAGCAAGGTGGGCACAGATGGCACTCTGGGAAATAACGTCCCTTTGGGAAGACCTTTGTAGAATCACAAAGTCTTTAAGGTTGGAAAATACCTCTAGGATCACCCAGTCCAGCTGCCTGCCTACCACCAATACTGCCCACTAACCACGTCCCTCAGTGTCACATCTATGTGTTTCAACTCCTCTCCATCTGTGCTCTCGTCCTCTTTGCACCGCTGCCCTGCCCCAGACGTCCTGATGTTTGAGACAGAGGACCTGGTGCTGAGGAAGAACGAGAAGAACTTTGTGCTGTGCCTGCTGGAGCTGGCACGCCGTGCTGCCCGTTTTGGCATGTGCGCCCCCACCCTGGTGCAGATGGAAGAGGAGATCGAGGAGGAGCTCCGCCAGGAGATGGAGCTGCCTCCTGCAGACAACCCCCTGCCCCGTCCCCCCAGAAAACCCCGGGACCTCCACAACCTTGACCAGATGGTATGGGGGGGTGGGAATGGGGATTGGGTTGGAGATGATGGAGAGGTGGTGATGGGATTGATGGAGTGGGGGTGGGGGTTAGGGTGATGGGAATGGGGATGATCAAGGTGTGTATCTTGGGGAGACAGGGACACTGGGGATGATGAGGATAGGGATGTTGTGATGGGGGTATAGTGATGAAGATGGTAATGGAAATTTGGGGATGGGAACGATGGTGATGATGGGGATAGGAATGATGGGGATAGGAACGATGGGGATAGACATCTGTATAATGAATGAATATACAGATGTTGTAATTAGGAAATAAACAAGAGAGTTTGGCTAGGCAGGTTATTATACCAAAAAGAGAATAGATGGAGTGCTTACCCTTGTCCTGGGCTCACTGCAAAACTCCAAAGGAGGAATCTCCAGAAGAGATCCTTCTCCACTGGTAGCCAGCTCTTAAATGGCTCTAGGAGAGGTGGAGCCAGGCTTCACCCCTTCCACCAGCACAGTTGAATTGCCTTCACCTGTGCTCCCAGGGCTGACTCGTTGCTCACCTCAGGTGATCAGTCAGAGGTTCAGGCTGTGATTCAGCAGTTCCCACACACCACCCCAGGCCCCTTCCCACAAGCTTTGGTGCAAACCCATCCCTACTGCCCGCAGGTCCAGCACCTGGTGAGCCGCTGTACCTGTCCTGTCCAGTTCCCCATGATCAAAGTATCAGAAGGGAAATACCGTGTGGGTGACTCCGACACCCTCATCTTCGTTCGGGTGAGTCTGCTGCATCTCATGCATGCAGGGCGCAGGCACCAGGAGTCCTACTTTGCTCCTATCAAGCCTCCTCCCTATATTCGTCTGCCAAATGGGGCCAACGTGTCATTTTTGAGCATTACCCGATGGAAGTATGGGATCAGTGGAAGGGAGGTTCCCTAAGGCCATCCTGACTCTCCCTGGGGTGACAAAACAAGCAGTGGGATCTGAGACCCCTGTGCCTCAGTGGCGTGGGGTGAAGCAGGGCTGACGTCGCGTGTCTTTGAGTGCAGATCCTGAGGCAGCACGTCATGGTGCGGGTCGGGGGCGGCTGGGACACCCTGGAGCACTACTTGGACAAGCACGATCCGTGCCGCTGCACCTCGCTCTGTGAGTGCCTGCACCCCCAGCTCTGGCTGTGATGGTGGAAGGGGAGAAGGGTGCATTGTGTCTGCTTTTGGGGGCTTTGTTGATCCTTTTGGGGCATTTGTTGGTTCTTTCTGGGGTTTCATCGGTGCTTTTGGGGCATTTGTCGGTGCTCTTGGGGGTGTTGGTGCTTTTTGGGTGTTTGCAGGGGCAGGAGATGTAATCCTGATGCTTCACTGAGAAATCTGTGCTTTGGGCGAATGGCTCTTGTTGGGTGGCTCTAGTGGCCGCTAGAGGTCATGGCAGACTTTTGGGAGGATAGGGTCCACTGCAAGGCCGAAACCCCGTTTGCACCGAGCTCAGCTCTGCAGGAGCGTCCCGTGCTAACAGCACAGGGAGGAAGGCTCTGGGCTCCGTGGGGCTGCGGTCTGCAATGGGGAGGGACCCCACTGAGCTCAGTCCTTCCCCGCAGCCCACAAACAGCTCTCCAGGACCAGACCCTCCCAGCAGCCGGTGCAGCACGAGGTGCAGCTCTGCGCAGCTCCTCCGGCCCCTGGCCGCACTCACCCCACTCTGCTGGTCAGTCGCTCACAGAGCCCACTGCCCCCGGTCACCTGGGCACCCCACGGCCACCGCCACCACCCCCGGACCCCCACCACCCCCAGCCCCCGCCAGGAACCAGCACAGCCCCGGAGGGTCCCTTCGTGCAGGTGAGGCACTGAGTGGCTTCGTACCCTGAATTGCCTCTTTTTGTAGTGCTTTTTTTTCTCCCATCTCTGTACCTGGTGTGGGGCTGGATGTGAGGTCTCTCTCCTTTCTGGGCTCTCTCTGATTGCAGGACACCGACACTGAGGTCACCTGCTCGAACCACCTCCCCCAGGCATGGGGCTGCACAGCGGGCACCCACCCCATCCCAGGACACTGTGGGGACCCCCAAGAAGCCACATGGGAACCCCCCAAAGTCAGCAGCACAGAGTAGGGGCACAGCCTCCAGTGCCCACTTGGCACCACCACGTCCCAGGAGCACTCAGCAAGGAGGTGGCTCATCTGAGGCAGCTTCCAGGCATGTAGGGGTCCCCACCACTGTGACACCCCGAACCCACAGCCCCATCAAAACCTGTGCCCCCACTCTGCAGCAGAGTGCCCACAGAGCAGTGCAGAGCAGGAAAAGCTCCAAGGAAGGGAACCAGAGAGCCCTTGGACGTAGCCATCCATCTTCACACCCAAATTCCCCGAGTCAACCTCCAAAGCAGGACAGCAACATTAAAACTCACACGAAAACCAGCTCAGCCATCTGCCGGCCCCCCACCCCTCTGACCCATTTTGCAAATGGATGTGAGAGCTGTGCTGCTGGGGAGAGTCCCCAGTGTCCCCCCCCGAGCCCAATGCCCAGGGACACTGAGAGCCCTGCAGTGCCAGGGAAGGTCTGCAGCCACAACACAGATGTTTCAGGGCTGCTGGGGTACTGGGGGCACTCTCAGCCCCCTGACTATGGGAAGGTGCTGGAGGAGCTCACCCGCAACTGGCAGCCCCTGCGTCCTGTGGGAATAGGCAACAGAGTGTCCTCAAAGCCCTCAACCTCACAGTGTGCCAATATCCCAGCCGGGAGGTCCATGGAAGGGCCAGTTGTGGGGGACCAGACCCCGCGGAGCACTGTGCCCAAAGCCCGGCGGTGCCTGAAGAAACCTGAGCGTGTGCCCTCCATCTACAAGCTGAAGCTGCGGCCCAAGGTGCGCCCCCGGCGGGACCACCGGCCTGGCAAGGGTCCCTCACGCATCCCCACCCCACTGGGGCAGCGCCGTGCCCAGGGCCAGCATCGCCCCACAGCCCCCCCAAAGCCCCCACAGCCCAGGGATGCCAAGCCCTCACTGAGTGACAGCGGTGCGTGGCTCACTGAGGATGACGAGGAGGCATGGGTCTGAGCCATGCCCATCGGTCTGGGTCAGGGATGGACCTATGCATTGTCGGAGTTGCCATGCCAAGGTTGCGATGGTGATCCCCTTATCTGGCATTCAACCAAGCCAACTACCCCGCTCTTCAGTCTTCCCCATCTGCATAATGGAACCAACGTTGCTCATGCCTCACCCAAAGTCCCACCCAACCCCATGAGCTGCTCAGGGCAGGGGGACACATGGGCACCATGTCTGTGCCATTGTCAAACCTCTGTGTTGGCATTTCCATGGCTGGGGGCTGTTCCAGCAAGGATGGAGCTCATAATGTTGATCACTGCCTCACCAAGGCAATGGCCACTGGTGCTCTTACAGTTGAGCTCTCCCAAACCTTTGTACCAGTGGCTCTTCTGGGTGGGTGATGGAAGAAGACCCAGAGGGTTTGGGGGCTGTTGTGGAGCTGCAGAGTCCGGCACTGTGAGCAAGGAGCAGCGAGGCGAGTACAGAACAAAGGGGACAGACCTGATTTTAATTGGGTTCCAAATAAAGGGGCGCAGGGTGGTGTGGACACCTGGGGATCTCCAATAAGAAGTCCATGGGGAAGAGAATGCCATGTCCAGGCACCACGATGCTCACCGAAGTGGGAGGAGAGGAGGAGAAGAGGAGCATTCTCACCAGCGCTGCACCCAGCCCCATGTCACCACTTGGTCACCAAGTACTGGGGCAGAAAATGGCATCTTCCTTCCTGCTTCCCTTGGGGACGTCTGGGGATATCCCCAGCCCCCGGGATGGGAGCGGGTTGCTTCTGCAGTAGGCATAGATCCAGGTAGGAAACCCACGGCGACGGCTGGCGAGTGGTAACACTTCATACTAAGGGTTTGTTTATGGGGAGGACAATGGAGCTCCGTTAGTGCTGTGGATGGGGATGTCCTGGCCCCTGTTGGCTGCCAGCCCCCTGCCCATGTTTTTGGGGAGCGGGGTAATGCTGCCAAAGCGGTGAGAGTCATTATTACTGATACAGCTTTTCTGTCTATAAAATACAATATAATATAACAATTATATTTATAACTTTTTTTTTTTTTTTTTTCTCTTCAAAATACTAAATAGATGCTATAAAAACCTGTAACTAATTGTGCTATAAACTGCAGGCTACAGGGTTGTAACAAACAATGTATTGGCTTGGTCACTGATATGTGTGTGTTGGAGCACTGTATAAATGCTTTATTAGTGGCATTTACCAAGGAGTTTCCTTCTCAAACCATTTGGAGGGGTAAAGCCAGTGAAAGGCCGAAATATAGGTCGTGTGCACTGACAAACCCCAAGGAGATGCACAGAGGGTTTGCTGTGGGGGTGATGGGAGCTGCTGCCTTCCTCGGCCATGCTCATCCTCTCCCCCAGCTCTTGGCCACAGGCTCCCTCCTGCCAACTTTCCTGATTTTGGTTTATTTGTATTTTGTTTTGGGAGGCAAGGGGATGGGTTTTGGTTCCCAAGGTGGCTGCTAGGAGTGGGAACCAGTGGTGGGGACATGGGGACCAATGGCAGGGATAGAGCGGGGGCCGATGGCAGGGATGCGGGGCTGCACTGAATGCCAAGGATTGGAGCTCGGTGAGGAGGACTCTTAATAGAAAGTGTTACCAGGATAGCAGTGAAGCTCCTGGGAAGTAAAAGCTGTCAGGAGATAGTGGGTTTTGGTAGGTTCCTGCTTTAGTGTCCCCAGTCCACAGAGGGACAACCCACAGATCCCTGTGCCATTTATACCCCAGCAACCACTGTGCCAGGCTCCAGGACAGATGCAGATGACCCGACAGTGGGAGCAAGCCAAAAGATTAACTCTAAATAAATAAAGTAAGAAAGAAAGAAAGAAAAGAAAAAAAGAGGCTCGCTTTCCCATTAGGAGTGTGCATAGAATGAAGGAAAAGAAGGATGGAAATGCACCTCCAGCTCCCTATTGCTTCAGAGACTGCCTTTGCATGGGAACCATCTCCATTTGGATGGATGGGTGAGTGGATGGGTGGATGGATGGATGGATGGATGGATGGATGGATGGATGGATGGATGCCACCTTCCCCTATGGGAGGCCCTGCTGGGGCCAAATCCAGCCTGGATCTGTATTTGAGATGCTGAGCTGTGCCCAGCGTTCACGGCAGCAGCTTTGCCCCTGAAACCAAGGGTATGTCCAGCACAGCCTCTGTGGGGCTGGGACATATGGGGAGAGGATGAGCTTGGAGGAAAGGAAGCTGGTAGGAGTGGAAAGAGCACTTTTGGGGGAGGAGAATCAAACTGGACTGCCCAGGATGGGCACAGAGCAGCAGGAGCCCATGGAGGCGATGCAGTGAGAAACCCTAATGTGGGGACGTGAGGTTTGTGGGACAGCGTGGCTGCCCGCCAGCAGCTCTGTTGTGCAGAGAAGCAGAGCCCGTTGGGACTCAATGGACAACTGTGGCATCCCCACCCCGGTCCAACCCAACAGCGGTCACTGCTTCCCCAGAAGTCATCACAGGGAAGAGACGACTGAGGTGTCCCCAGTGCAGCATCACCCCAATGGAAACGGGTGTCCTGTGGGGGCACAGTGGCACGGGGGGCTCACATGATGGTGCATCGGTTCCTGCGCAGGGCCCCCTGGAAGCGAATGGTGGTGTGGACGTGCTTGCAGCGGGCACAGCCCACGCTCTTCAGGAGCTCACTGAAGAGCAGCAGGATGTGCCAGTTGTATTTGGCCGAGCACTCGATGTAGCCGCACTTCCACGTCTTCTTCACCAGGTTGGAGACGTTCCAGCGCGGGATCACCCGGCCCCGTTGCAGGTCCCGCTTGTTGCCCACGATGATGATGGGGGTCTCCGAGGTGCCGATGACCCTGGGTTGGGTGGGAGGGCAGCACCACGCAGCCACGGGCTGCTCCCATCCATCCCATCCATCCCAAAGTGGCACCAATAAAGCAATGTGCCACCATCGCCCTGTCCACCATCACGGGCTGCCTCTCACCACGTCCCCTTGTCCCTCTTCTTGGCCACCACTCAAGTGCTTTTCCACTCTACCCCACACTACCCCAAGCTGCTTTCCCAGCCCTATCCACCTTTGAGTCTGTCTTGCTGTCGTATCACAGCTCTCCAGCGTCCCATCCCTACAGCCCCACCAGCAGCATGCAACCCGCCGGCAAATGGCCCCTACCTTGTTTCCAGGATCTGCTGGCGGATGGTTTTGATGTACTCGAAGCTGTCAAAGCAACAGATGTCATAGACCAGGATGTAGGCATGGACGCTCCGGAGCCCCCTGCAACACACGTCTGCCCACTCCTGCAAGGTGCAGAGAGGGATCAGTCCTGGCGTGTCCCACAGGATGCCGCTTCACTTTGGGACCAGACATATTTGCAGGAGGAAAGAAGTTTGTAGGATCCACCACTGGGCATTCTACGTGTATGTGGGACTCCTGACCAAGAGCGTTGTGTTGTGCATGTCTCATTTTCCATCCCCAAATCCCCACCCCCCATCTCACCTCTGCCCTGCCATGTCCCTGTGATTCCTTTTCATTAACCCAGGGGAAGGATAATGGGATTTGCCAGCCCGCAGGGTCAATTGAGTACGTGAGCATCATCTGCCAGGTCGATCAATGACCCTCTATTCTGGTCCATCTCCCACTGACCTTCCATTTCCTGCACATTACATGTAATTTTTAAACCTCCCCGAGCCCCTCACCTCCCGCCCCACAGCTTTGGAGCAGCAGTGAAAGGACTTGTGACCCATGGTGATGTAATTATACCAATTAAAAATCCAACAGCCTGGCCCCGGCAGAGGTACAGCTTTCAAATCCTTTTTTTCTCATATTAACCTTCAGGGATGGGTCAGTGTTGATGGCGGAGCTCAGGGCACCGCCAGGACAAACCCAGTGGCGAGGGCTGTGCTGGGATGAAACTGGGGTTAATCATGAGCTCAAGAGAGGAAAATGGACCTGATGGGTTGATGGTTGGACTCGATGATCTTAGTGGACTTTTCCAACCTTAATGATTCTATGATTCTGTGAAAATGGCTCTTTCCCAAAGGGAATGTATGGCCAGGCTTAGAGGAACCACAGTTACACACAGCACAACCCTGACCCCATGGCAGCACTGGGCAATGGGTGCGCGGTGCGTTGGGTGCTGGACATGTTGGCTCCATCAGCCCTTCACTCGGGGACAACAGGTGGGACCCCATCCTTCAGGGTTGGCCATCATTTGGGGCTGAAAAATTACCAAAGAACCAACACTCTATCCCAACCTCAACACGAACCTCAGCTTTCAGGAAGCGAACCCCCACAGCAGGAGGCCCCACTCCGTGCCCCTACCTGCAGGGTGTTGACGGGGAAGGCGGGGATGGGCGGAAAATCCATGATCTGCAGGTCGTGCACGTGGCCGTTCATGACGACGGCGGGCAGGTAGACGCGGCGGGCCGTGGTGGGCACACAGACCTCGCTGAACTCGTTGTAGAGGAACTGCCGGACTATGGCACTCTTGCCCACGCCCTGGGCTCCCAGCACGGCGATCTTGAAGGTTGCCACCATACCGCCGGCCGCCGGCCGCTGCCCCAGTGCTGCTCCCGCGGCGCCGACGCTGCATATTCCCGTGCAGGGGGGCTCAGCCCCATTCAGGATGCATTTCCCCGCCGGGACAGCACATCACTGCGGGGCCAAGGAGAAGGCTATCATGTCCCAAACCCTGTGACAAGGGGGCATTTCTGATGGGGATGGCCACCGGCTGCTCTATGCCCCGAGCTGGGGAATCCGTCTCCCCGATTTGGACAGCTGGAATTGCCTTTTGCTGAAGGGGGGATTGCTCAGTGCCTGCAAGTGACAGCTTTAATGTTTAATTTCAGGCTTTGAGCGCTTCAGCAATTAACTTGATGGAGGCTAATTTCCCAGCCAGCTGACAGGGCGAGCTGCGGGCACACGTGGCGGGGGCCCCAAGGCAATGGCTTGGGCACAGGAATGCAGAAATGGGGTCAGAGAATTCCCAGCACCCACTGGCACTGAGGTCCCAACCAGCTGCAACGGGAATAGCAATGTCAGTGGGATGGGTCCCACTGCATTTCCCATCCCTGGGAGCAGCTCCTGCTGTATCTCAATGCATGGATGCTTTTCCCAGTTGGTGATGCTCTCTCTGCGTTCCCTGACAAACATCCCCAAGGCACAGGGCACGGTCCCCGGGCTGTCAGAGGCTCCAGCAGCCCCATTTCACCCTGAGTGATGGTGATATTTGCCCCAGGGAGAGTGTGGCCATGGCCGTCCCCATTGCAGGGACCCAGCAGGGCCTGATGCAGTCCAGGGGCAGGGACACCCCACTGGGGCCTGGCTCTGATAGCAGAAAGCAGTGTCATGGCCAGGCCACCCCATTGTCCCCATACCCCTTTCTCCACCCACTGGCAGGGGTGTGGAGTCCTGCAGCCCCATAGGGTGCCATGGGGACACGGGGTGCCCCAAACTGCTGGGCAATGCCATGCCACCACCCTCAGCATCCCCCAAACCCCATTCCCATCCCAGGTGGAGCCACACATGGGGATCGCTGTCCTGTGGGCCCTAGGGATGAGGTTGCCCCCAAAGCACAAGTAGCTGGCCTGATGGCAGCAGCAGCATTTGGGGACACAAAAGGAAACTGAAGCCTGAACGGGGACATAGCAGGGACGGAACTCAGCAGGGTGAGACCCCCGGTGCGGGGCAGGCTGCGGGGCATCGTGACCTTGTGCCCCTCTCCCCAGTTTGCTGCCCGCGGGGCCTCATCCCACTCGCCGCGGCGATGCTCTGGGGCAGCACCGCATCCCTCCCCCCCCCCAGACCGCGGGGGTCGGGGCCGACCTGAGGAAGGAGCACAGCGCGGGGGTACAGAGGCGGGGGATGCGGGCACCGCGCAAATCCACTGCCTTGGGGGAAAAGGGAGGGAGAGCGGCCGAGCTCTGCCGCTCAACTTCAGCCGGGTACCCCCTCGTTGAACTTCCCCCCTTCCCACCAGCATCGCTCCCGTCCCCTCCCCATTCCCTCTCCCCTCCGTTACCTCGCAGCGGCGGTGCCCCGGGCCGGCGTTGTCCCGGCGGGCGGAGGAGCCATGCGGCGAACCCGGTGCGGGGCGGGCGGCCCCGCTGCAGTGAGTGCCCGGCACGGCCCCCGCCCGGCGAGGGGCTGCGGGGGAAGCGGGGCTGGAAGGAGGGAGGGAGGGAGGGATGGAGGGAGGTAGAACCTCCTCTGGGGATGGAGCGCGGGGAGCGATGCGAGGAATGCCCGAGAGATGAGGAGGCGGCAGCGCCCGGAGATATGCGGGGAGGGAGGGAGGCAGCGCAGGGAGGCGATGCGGGGAATGCCCGGAGCGCGCTGCGGGGAGCCGGGAAGGACGCGGCTTCTCCCGGGGCTCTGGGAGGTGCTGATGGGAAAAGACCCACCCATGTGCCCCCGGTGCGGCAGCGGCTCAGCCCTCCCCGTTCCCGTGTCCCCATCCCACGCCGTAGGACCCCAGCTCGGCTCACCACGCGGCTCCCGGACGCACCGCATCCCCCCGGGGTCGGACGTCTCCATCGCAGAGCTGTGGCTTTGGGACACCCCGCAACCAGCATTTATCGATGGCGAGGGAGAGGATGGCTGCATCTCCAGGGAGCGGGGTCGGAGCCGCACACCTCAAAGCAGAACCCGAACCTCTCTCTGCTCTCCACGGAGGGCTGGGACATCCCCACGGGTCTGGCTGTCACCCCGCAGGTCGGCAGAACTCAAACAACGACTTTGCCGTGGCCAAGGCCCCCCCCCCCCCAACCCCGCTGATACCTCTGGTTGGGAAAGCATCAGATGGGGTGAGCTGGGTATAAATGGAAGCACTCGGCCATCGCAGCCCCCCTCCTTCCCGGGGACAAAACGGGATACCGGCCACAGCCCTACAGCTGGGAGCACAGGGACGGCCTTTGCGCTGAGCCCAGCGCATCCCGCATTACCCCCAAGCTTTTTGGGATTCGGGGTTTGTTTCCCTGATGCTCACAGCCGGGGAAACACTCAGTGCCTCTGCAGGCGCTGCCCACCTCCCACCCGCCACCCCCGGGCGTCGCTTCCCGGCACCGCAAAGAGCGCTGCTGGGAAGGGGCCGGGATCGCGGCTGCGATGAACTCGCCCGCACAATCCAAGCTTCAGCCTCGGGGATATTTTTAGCAGCTCCCTTCGCGGCGCTCTTCACTCGTGGTTTTATTTGTGAAATGTAATATACGGTGGCCTTTGGGGGGGTTGGGAGGAGGGAAGTAGAGTTGGCCCTGCATCTATCCCCGGCCTGGCTGCAGGGAGGGATGCAGACCCAAAATCAGCCATCAAAGGGCACGGTGGGATTGGGCTCATCTTCTCATAGGGCACCCCCCCTATGGCCCTGCAGCAGCTCCAAGTCCGAAGCCACCCATGTCACTGTGATCCCAGTGCCACGCGCTAACAGGAGTGGTGAACAAACCCAGTTTGCAAGGATCAGCACTGGCAAGGGTTGGTGTGTCCCTGTTTATGGGGCATGAGCCTGCCTGCAAATCCAGAGCAAGAGAAGGACCGATTTCTCCTCAGGAAGCCCCCAGCAGAGCCATGGGGAAGGATGAGCCCTTCCCTTTGCTGTAGGATGCAATGGGGATGGGGCAGCTCTGGACATCTCACAGCCACTTTGGGTCCTGTTGGACAAATGGGAACTGCCGACCCAGAGCTGGGCAGAGGAGAAGCACAGGGCAGCACTCCTCCTGCTCCTTGAGGTCGTTCCTGATCCTTCCAACCTGGCCAACCTGGGGCTGGCTGCCAGCACAGACGGTTGGCAACCCACTCTGCTCCAAGATAAAACCCTCTGCAAGATGCCAGCACGGGTTAAGAGCACTCCAATGCATCACTGATGCACGTGGGAAAAGCAAGTCAGGGCACACACAGCCCCTCAGAGAGGGTGAGATGGGGTGAGATGGGGACATCCATCCTCCTCCCATCCTCCACTGGGCCACTGTCACACACAGTGGAAGATCAGCCCTGGGGATGCTTGGTCCACACTCTGTGCCAGCCCCAGAACAGCCTCAGAGATCTCTGCTGTAGAAAAGAAGTGGCTGGTACAGGAAAGGGACTCCCGAGGAGCACCCACAGCCCAATCCCACAAAGCCCAGCAGCCCCCACAGCCACAGAGCCACAGCACAGCCACGGCCTTGTGGAAATGAGTTTATTGACACGGACGCCAGGTAAAGCCTGAAGAGCAACACAGCTACATGGTGAGCAAAGCAACCGAGCGGCACAGCAGGAGAGGAGGGCTCAGAAACGCAGGGACACCCATGTGCCCGAGATGCTGGGAAGAAATGTGGCACAGGAAGGGGTGCTGAGCATCCCCTCCCCATATCAAAGCTCCTCCAGCTGCGTGGTGTAAGGCTGAGCTCATCCCTCACCCTCTGCTGTCTTCTCCCTGCCCCAGCACTCAGCGCTGCCGCTGCTTCGTTAATTGCTCTAATAATGATTTGTGCCGTGGCCCTGCAGGGCTTGGAGCAATCACCTCCCAGCACACACAGGCACTGTGTTACTCCAGCTCTGCCCCACTTTTTCCCCAACCAGAACACAGGGACAGAGCCTTCCAGGCCCCGCCAGGTGCTCCTCTTCTCTGCACTGAGGCTCAGGGTGGGGGGAGATAAACGGGGCTTTCTGACCTCTTCCCAGCATCGGCCTCTTGGCTGCAGGCGATGACAGAGCCCTGATGAACCATCTTCACCATAAAACATTTACTGACCTTGAACGTGGCATCTAAATGACAACATGGGGGCTGCTATGCGTCAGAGCTTTGCTTGCTGGGGAAGAGCTGGCATCAAAACATGCTGGGGAGGGCAGAGCTGCCCTGGTTAAAGGCTTTGCTGAATGAAGCAGGGCAAGCAATGGATGGAGCAAGGCATGCACAAGGCTTTGCATTCACTGCTGGGGCTGCAGCACTCACTGGTTGCAACACGGTGAGTGCACAGCTGTGAATGGGAAAGGGAAGGGCTCCCAGCCCAAAGGGTGGGTAGGAGAACAGAGGCCGGGGGCTGCAGGCAAGGACTGAGAAACCCTCAGTGCTTCGTGCCCTGGGGGCTGCTAACAGAAGAAATGCTTTTGAGGTGTGCTCAGCTCAGCAAGTGCAAGCACTGCCAAGCCCAAATTGGTCTGTTGTGCCACCATGGGAGTGGGGAGAACCACTCAGCCCCACTGCAGAGCCTCAGGATCCTGCCAGGGCCCACGGACATCAGATGCCTGCAGCCCTGCTGGGACGTACAGCACTGGGTGCAGGGGCACAGCTCAAGGGTTGGGCGAAAGGCAGAGAAAGCAAGAGGAGGAGCTGCAGATGGCGAGGACACAGAGAACACAGCCCGTGCTTTTGCCCTAGTAGTGAGCCCGTTCTCATTTTGTCCTCCACTGTCCCATTAGCCATCTGTCCACAGCCCCTCCCCACACACGAGGAGTTTCCCTCCTTACTCGGCAGCTCACAGGGCAGGGAGATGATGGATGGAGTTAAACATCATAGGGAGCAGAGCTGAGGCCCAATAAAAACCCCTCGCTGCATTTAGAGCCCCTCAGCTCCACAGGTGCAGCACATGGCTCTGTTCCTCACAGTCAGCCCACAGCCAGCCCTGCAGGGTGCCCACCACTTCCACAGAATCACTTTCCCTTTAAAGCCAATCACAGATAAGAAAAAAAACAAAAAATGTATAAAAATATAAAATAAAGTGCAGTGTATGTTTTCGACCATTTTGCCTTGTTTTAATAAGCTGTGGGTTGGGTTTTTCTGTGTTGTTTTTTTTTTTTTTCTTTTCCAGTGAGCAGTATTTTACAAAATCAGAACTACACCTAAAGCCATTTAGAAAACACTGACATTGGCACAAAATGGAGAAGCCCACGAGAATGGACAAGAGAGGGGCAAAGGGGATGGAGGGGGGGAGGGGAATTGAAGCAGTGGTTACAAACTCCATGGACGCTAAAAATATCAAAGGGGTTTGTTCCCTATCATCGTTAGCATGTGGATACTAATTGCTACCTTGTTTAATCAGTGCCTCGGACTGAAATCCTACACATGAATACAGCTGCTTCCAGTTTAAGGGTGCTTTTCCCCACACCAGCAGTGGAGGAGGACCCAGGGACCGTTTCTCTGTCCTCCTGCAGGGTGAGGCACAGGCAGAGCTCCATCAGTTCTTCAGGATGGCATCGTAGGCCTGGTAGATGTACTGGGACACCTCGGGGGCACGGCATTTCAGAGAAAGCTGAGGGCAGGAGGAGAGCAGAGGTTAGTGGTGGTGGTGCAGGGATGGCACCTCCTGACCTACAGCACAGGGTGGACAAAGTTTCTGCTGCTTTATGCAGCTGGGGAGGGTATCAGAAAACATTTCTTCTCCAAAAGAGTGGAAATGCAGTGGCACAGCTGCCCAGAGATGGGGGGAGTGGGATGGGGGGGAGGGGAGGCAGGGGTCACCATCCCTGGAGGTGTTCCAGAACCATGGAGATGTGGCACTGAGGGATGTGGTCAGTGGGCATGGTAGGGTGCAGGGGGTTGGATGTGGGGGTCTCAGAGGTCTTTTCCAACCTTAATCATTCTATTCAGATCCAGAATAGTTCTGGATTTTGCTGCTTTCACCACCAAAACCAAACTGCTTTCTCAGTGCTTGTCACAAGCAGGAGGAAGCACACGAAAGCAAACGCCCACATGGGGTTCCCAAATTCCTTACCAAACACAGCACTGTAGGCATGAGCAAAGGGGACACGCTGGTCTGAGCTCTGTAACAGCAATTTGCTGTCACAATGTAAATCACAGCCCTATGCCTCAGGGCATGTCTGCATGCTCAGTCCTTACAGACTGAAACTTGGACACTGCAAATCTGTGAAGCAAGGACTGGGCCAAGATCAGCAGAATGGCGTCAGTCTTCTCGCTGAAGCATTTCCCATCACTTGCTTTCATCCTACAGCTCCCCAGCCCAGAACACCTTCCAACAGGAGAGACACATTCTAACAGTGGGATGCTGAGAATGGGAGCAGTCAAAGGGAACGGCCACAGGGGTACACGACACAGGGCAGCCAGCAATTTCATGGTGGTGATGGATTGGTGGTTGGACTAGATATCAGTGGTCTTTTCCAGCCTTAATGATTCTATGATTCCCACCAGCCACAGGCTGATGCCAGCAGGAGCCTGAAGCCACTAATGCCCAGACAGCCAGCTCTGCTGTGGAGCCAGCCAGGCATCAATTGCTGCTTGTTTGCTCGGGGGAGGTGGGGGGGGAGGAGGGTGTCCTGGCAATGCTTTCTTGCTAATGTCTCTTGGCTTTATCTCTGGGTAACCTTGGCAAATAAACAGTTATTGCTGAGTGGGCATTATCCCAGCTCACTGGTAACAGAGCAGCACAATTCTGTTGTATCTCACTTTCTGCAGTTCAGTGGGAATTCTGCTCCCCTACACAAATGAATGGGATCTGCATCAATACCAGCTGAGCTAGGAGGATCCCAGCATGTGCCACATCCCTGTGGTCTCACCGTGTAATTGGGATTGCCTGGCTGGATGCGAAGCTCAGCCAGGATCCAGATGCCATTGGTGAGCTTGAGGGACTGGTACAGCATGTCCTGACCCTCCACGTTCCTCTTGGCAATGGTGTAGACATTGTTGTTCTGCAGTTTGCTGGAGACAGTGTCTGCAGAGAAAAAAAGAAAGAAAAATGCATGTTATCTCAGATATGTCTGTGGAGACAGCAGAGCCTGGAGCAGCTTCTTCAGCACAGGGCTGTGACAGTTTTAACACACTGCATGGCCTTGGCACTGATGGGAGGTGTGAGATTTCACCTGCAGAACTGTATGGAGGCAACTGTGATGCAAATTACTTCCATGGGACCTTCTGAAGAAGCAAGAGCAGAAGAAAACATGCAGAACAGGAAGACCCAATGCAGCAGCTTCTGGCTGCCAAGGGGCTTCTTGGTGTAGGGCAGGGCGGTCCTCAGCCCTTGGATGGCAGCAAGAGAAGCACACTGCATGCTGGGGTGGAAGGCTCAGAGTGGTGTCCATACCCCAGGCTGCACCCCTGTGCCCACTGGCTGCAGAGTGGCTGCATGCAGGTCAGGGAGGCTTCCAGCATCCAGCTACTCAGACACATTCAGATTTAGGTTCTCTCTCTTCCCCAGTTACTATGGAAACTGGCAGATATAAGTACCTAATGAGATCCTTTGCTTAAAAACCCTTATTCCTTCCATTGCCTTCTCCCATCCTCTGCTCCTGCTCTCTACAACAAACTCACCCTGAGCAGGCACAGGGGCACTGTGGAGCTGCCCTCACTGACCTCAGATACGCCCTCAAAAGTGCCTGAAATCCTACCAGAAGTCATCCCATTTCATCCAGCCACCCAGAGAAACAACGTGCTCACCCAGCACCTCCTGCCCCCTCCTCCAGCCCTGATTTGGGGGGAGCTGGGAGCCACTCTATTTGCCCCCAGGTTGCGGGTCCCCATCCCTCCTGTGCTAGGCCAGCATGAGAATTTGGGATTTCGGAGATCAGGCAAGTTGCTAAGCAACAGTGCCAGGCTGTGCTGGCTGCAGGCAGGGCCGCTAATGCCATCTGACAGCACAGCCCTTACAGGCAGGGAGCTGCTGGGAGCAGAGCCGCTGAGCTCCCACCACGAGCACAGCACTCAGCAGAGCCCCGGCCAGTGCCTGGCATGGGCAGGAACCACACACACACCTCCCTGCTCCTGCAGTGCCCAGCAACTGCCAACCAGCACCCTGTGATGCAGGATGGCATCCAGAGGAGAGCATGTAGTTCAATATCACCATTCATTTCCACTGCATGCCACAAGCACGGGCTCCTTAATAAATGACAACCGGGCTGTTAGGTTTGTGCATACAGAAATAAACATCAGACAAACCTGCATGTGATTGTGTCCCTGTTTGTTCCAACAAGAAAATGCAATTTCTCTCAGTTCCAGCATTAGTACATTACTTGGGGAAAGCTGAGATGACCGCTGCATACCAATAAAGCCACGTTCAGCTCCAAACGCTGAAGATTTCATTTCACACCAAAGTTACCAGAACTGCTGAACAGCACAGCAACTAATTATCCCTGTTTAACGGCATTCATTCTCCACATGCAAGTCAGCCTCTGCTCCTTCACTCGGCGCTTGAGTAAGCAAATTTTAAAAAAAGAAAACCATCCAGCTAATCTGACGGGCACAGCCCAGCTTCATGTAGCAGTCCTTTACCATTCCATCCAGCTCAGCATGTCAAAAAGCAGTGTAAAGGCAGCAAATGGAGCTTTGGTGCAGGGGAAGCCTCAGTGGGTCCAGCTGTACCCAGAGCACCCAGATTGCTGGGTCTATTTCCAGCATGGCTGACACAAACACCACTAAATCTGGCACAATGCATGCAGGATGTGGTAGTGATCAGTAGTGAGAATGGGGTTGAAGGCTTTGCAGCCCTCCTGGCCCTCCCCATACACTCTGGTGGCAGACTCCATGGGCACCATGGAGCTTTTAGTGCTGGGCACCTGCCATTTCATTTAAAACAAAACAATTAGGTTAGCACTGAGTTCTAAGAGCTGAGAACACAGCACTGTATCCATTGACCTTCTGTTTTCATTGCAAGCTGCATCTCAGAATATACTTTTCTTCACAGCACTATCATAACCTCCTCCTAAATAGGCAGACGTGTGAAGCACAGCTCTGATCAATTCAAGATGTGCAGCGCATCACAAGTACAGCCCAGCTCTGAGACACAGCTCCGAAGACACTCACTCCTCTGTGGCCATAAGGCCCCAAAGACAGCCCAGGGCTGTGCTGGCTCTCACTGCTAGGAACCACTATGGTTGGAAAAGATCTCTCGGATTCCCAAGTCCAACTCCAACCCACTGCCACTGTGCCCACTGATCACGTCTCCACGGATTAGAAACACCACAGGGATGGGGACCCCACCACCACCTCCCTGTGCAGCTGTGCCACTGCATCACCACTCCTTCAGAGAAGAAAGTTTTCCCAATACCCAGCCTGATGCTGGGGATAGGAGCAGCACGCTGCTCTCATCCAGGTGCCTGGCACCTCACCTTCGGTTCAGCTGGTGGCACTGAGGGCTGCCACCAAGGTTTTCCAGCTGCTCTGTGCCATGGCACGGGGTGAGCTGCCAAAGATGCAGCCTTTCCTGCTATCCCTGCTGCAAACCATCAAAGCTCCAGCCAGCCCTGCTTGGCTTGCACTGCAGACATAGGAGTCTTTTACCCACAACGGCCTCAGAGCAGACAAACACAGGAGCATCTCCACTCTTATGCCGATCTCTGTTTGAAGGAACAAAAGAAGAAATCTGGGAAAAGCCTGCATTTTGCACATGAGGGGCTGTAAGGTGCCTGCTGTGCAGTGACAGCTGGCCCTGGATGGCACAGCGTGCCTCCAAACCCTGGTGGCAACTCCGGTGACTGCCTGTGTTCTGCTTCAGCACCTCCCATGAGGAAGTTCCTAGAACATGAGCCACTCTCCTCCAAGAGGACCAAGCCTGCAAGGACTGCAACACCTCAGTGTCAATGACAGAAGTTACCATCTCAGATTTGAGATGCAAGGAGCAGGGCACAGCCACAGCAGAAGCAAGACTGCAGTGCAGGAGAGGCCGTGCCAAGCACAGTGGAGCAGAGGGAGGGCTGGAGGAGGAGCAGAGGTTGTTCTCAGCTGAAACCCCCACAGTGAAATCAAGTCAGAAGGTTCAACAGCTGCTATTTTTTTCCCCTTTTGCATGCTCAATCTTTTACATTCTGAAATAGTAATAATTATGAGCACAAAGAGATCCATGGTTTCTTTCTGCAATTGAAGCAAGAGGGTGCTCATTGTGTAATGGCAGATGAGAGAATAAAAAAGTTATGGGGTTTAGCATCAATAGGGACACTTTCTCCTGTGAAACACAGCAGCTTTGGGTAAAACCACTTGGCTCCTGTCCAGAGCCTGTTGACTGGGTGCAAAGCTGCAAGCTAGCCACATTCCACCTGCTACACTCCATCCTTCAGCAGTAGTAAGGTCAGACCTATGAGGTCTGCCTACTGCAGACTAGCTCCAGCAGACCAGCTCTTCTCTCATATGGCCTGCCCTCCAACCATTTCTATAGCAGTGTGTAAGATCACTCTTTCACAACAGAAAGTAGAAAGATGCTGAAAGGTGAAGAGACCAACCCAGGATTAAAGACAGGGCTGTATGGCATTGCCTGGTACACACAGCAGCAGGATGAGATTAAGCACAGCTCCCAAAAAGGTGCTCGGCTCCATTTACAGGAGCAGCTTTACAGAGAAGCAAAGCTGTAAAAGAGAAAACAAGAACACAAGATGCAGAATGAAAGGAAGAAGCAGAGAGGTGAAATTGAAGACCGTAGATTTCAAATGTATTTTTATGGATCCAGCTAAACTTTTTGACCAGGATCCAGGGTTTACAGGCTGTTGCATTCTTAAGCGCTACTCACACACACTGCTCTTTGTAAATTGATGTCCACTGAACACCAAAGGTGCTGCTCAATGCTCTCAGCATGGCACAGTTAACCTACTCACCAGCATTCAGGTGGCAGTCTTTAATCTGGAACTGCAGCTCATTTTCATTTGGAATGTCTTTCCAAGTCGCGAGGAAGACCTGGCGCTCTGCAAACAAGACACACCATCAGCACATGCAGAATTATAGCATTAATTAGAACAGAACAATGCAAGGCAGAGACACAGGAGACCTCTGGATCACATTTGGACCTGGTGTGGTCAGATCCAGGGTTTGTTTCTATGATAACCCCAGTCTCACTGCAAAAGCAGCAAGGTGTTGGTGGTTTTTGGATGTCCCCAAGCCAAAGACAGCCTCACAAACCAAGAGCAGGTGGGATTTGACAAGGAGACCCACAGATTTAAGAATTATGTTACAGTGCAAGTTAAGATGCTCTTTACAAGCCAACCCAAACAATGTAATCAAGGGAAGGGGAATGTAAGAGTTCAAATTGAGGCAATTCCCACACTCATTTGAGTGAACCAAACCCCAAAGAATCAAAACAACAACAAAAAAAAAAAACACCAGAAATCAGTTTCAAAGCAAACAGATCCACTCCTTGTCTGACAGAGGCTCAGAGCAGATGTGAGATGCAGCTACTGAGCTGCAGGGCTATGGGGACAAGCCACCCAACCATTGCAGATCAATCAGGCTGCTGGGATACGCTGGCACAAAGATCACGGGCAGGCACACGTGGATCTCAGCCACGGCACAGCTGTGCCCAGCTGGATGCTGTAGGGCTCAGGAAGGTCGAGCACGGCCCTAAAAGCACTCACTCACCCATTTTGCCATCCTCCACAAAAAGCACGTTGAGAGGAATTAGGCAGCTGAAGTAAAAGACATCAATGTTGTTTTTCACAGCTACCTGTTGTAGAAGAAATGGTGGTTAAAGCATCAGTATTTGTCTGGAAGTCCAGAGGGGTCCCATGGCTCTGCAAGGTCCATCGCCTGCTCACGCTCTCACTGCTCTCCTAGCAAAGGTCAGCTCTGAGCATGAGACTGCCTGGAGAGATGCTGCTGTACTGCTGGGGAATTTCAGACAAAGATCACTCCCACCCCTCCATGCCCTCTCCATTTTCACTAAAA
This sequence comes from Lagopus leucura, assembly GCF_019238085.1. Lineage (NCBI taxonomy): Eukaryota > Metazoa > Chordata > Aves > Galliformes > Phasianidae > Lagopus > Lagopus leucura. The sequence goes on from NW_024962276.1 coordinate 4,315,244, forward strand.
GCTGCTCAATCTTCTGCAGGCATTTCACCACAATGCTTCAGAGCCAACTGCACTGACAGGTCCCAGACAGCAACTCTGCTCTTCTCTACTCTTGCTCAGCCACCCCCTCCCCTCACTTCTTGCATCCTCAGTATAAGTTTGTCTACAGTGGCCACAAACAGCTACTATCGTGTCTGTCATGTTACACATGAGCTTCTCCATCCCTCCTCTTTTTCCATCTCACCTTTGCAATTCCCCATCTCCAAAGCCCTGTGTATCCCCTAAACTTTAATCCCAACTCTCAGCCATGTCAGTGCTTGCAGGCTCCTGGCTTAATCATGTTAAGCCTGAAGCTGCTCTGCTCTGTATATTCCTCATAGCATCTCCCACCAAGCACACAATGTGCTGCATTCATTCCTGGACGAAAACTCAGACATGGAGCAATCAGGGCAGGTGGAGAAAAAAAAAAAAAGGATAATTTGACAAAAGACTTGACTCTCATGTCATTAAACACCACCAGTGAGGGAGATGCACCACACTGCTTCTTATCACACAGGGTTGCCACATCATTGATGAAACTCTGCCAACTGAGAGCAACGCCACTTCCAGTTCTCTCCAGGCAGGCTAAGAGCTGACAGTATAGCAGGAGCAAATGGGAGGTCTGAGAAAGTGCCCTGTCATAATATACATGGAAAATGTAGCTCTGGGCCCGATTTCTATGCCTCTCATGCAATCCTCACAACATCCTGCACTGCAATAGCTTGTCACAGGAGTACAGCTCAGCAGACAGAGACCTGGAATTGAGGTTGTGTGGTGAGCACTGACTTGCAGGAGCTTCCTTTGAAAAAGAAGTTTCTGCAGCTTTTCACCCAGCTGAAACACAAGCCCAACCACACTGACTGCCGAGCCAAAGAAATAAATTTGCTGCTATGCAGACTTATGCCAAGATAAACTCCAGTCACATTAAATAATTACAGACATCAGTGTTCTGCTGGGAAGATCTATTGTCTGTAGTAGTAGGTTGAAAAAGGCACCCTTAAATTTCTGCAAGAATAGCTGTAGGTAGATGAGGAGGGGAATAAAACAGAATTCCAACGCAAGTCAGCTAATCAGACATAGGTGGTCAGAAATGAGCATTCCCAATGGAATCATCCAGCAGCTGGGGTCCCAGCAGTGCAAAGAGAAGCAAGAAGGTGAATGTGACTCCGTGGGGGTTTGTACTTTCAGCCATCATTAAAGGTAGTAGCTTATATTTAATTCCCACAGTACACACTGGCTTATATAGGATTAGTTTAAAGCCCACTAAAATTATGGTGCAATCTCAAATAAAAATATATTGAAGGATGTCATACTTGGGATTTTGAGCATCTAATGCTGGTGATGGAGGCACTGAGAACAGGAGGGAGTGAGGAGGATTGGCTGACAGACCTCAGGGATTCACCTCTGTAAAATGGAATTAGGAATACGGGGTGAGCAGCCAAAAATGCACCTCACTGTGGGAAGGAGCCTGGGGAAGGACCACATGGCCATTGGAGACACTGCGCTTGGGCAGAGCAGCCCCAGAGATAAGCCAGAAGAGGGAAAACTTAGGCTAATGTCTGGGAAAAACTGATAGTGAGAATGATGAAGCAGCACTAAATCCTCCTGAGGAAGACAAAAGCTTCAGCACTCGGGTATTTAAAATTAGCCTCAACACAGCTCTATGAGGCAGTGCTGAGAAACAAGGCATAGCAGGGTCTGCACTGCGTGACCCAAGATCTTCCCAACTCTGATTTCATGATTAATTGCCTTGTCTTAAAACAACAGAGACTACTTTGCCTTCGCAGCTAATTGTTGTTGCCATACAACAGCAGTTTCTTACAAGGGCTGGAAAGCAGCGCCTTCTCTCCAGTCACAGTTCTGGAGGCACGCACCAAATTAATATGCTAACCCTGTCCCTGCAGCTCCAAAAATGCTATAAAAAGGTATCTGCTGACCTGCTTCTCAACTCTGCAGAAACACATTGAGTAAGCTGCTTTGCTATACTCTGGAGAGCTGCACAATTAAGACACACTGTGAAGTGTAATTTTTCCCAGCAAAGCACAGAAACCTCACTTTAGCCTTCCCCCAAACTGCTCCGTTGGGCTCAGCAATGACATCACACGTCACACTGCAAGCATCTGTAATGATGCAGAAATCAGCTGTTACGTGTCATTTTTGCAAGCAGGATAGAAAACAATACAGTGTCCCCAGACATAGCACTGGGACAGATGGGGGAGCATTTCCAGCCTAGCTGCCATCACACAACACAGTACACTTTGCTCCTTTGGTGGGAGCCCGAGACAATCACTGACATTTGAAGTGATACCAGCAGCTGAGACGTCTCTGCAGGTTTTTCATGCTTGAAAGCAACCTCCACTTGCCTTCAATACATTCTCCAGTCCAGTCTAACTCTGCCTGGGGCTCCGCAGCTTTAACCTGTCGGTCTGCGTATGAGCTACTAAATCTTTAACAAGACCTCTAGCCTCAGACATTTGAGAGTTTAAACAGAAGCATTTTAAATCAAAACAGCTTTCCATCTGCCATCTTTTTTGAAAGGAGAAAAAAATAATAAATGACCAGCTTGTGAATTGAGTCAAGCAGACCGCAAAGCTTCAGAGGGATAAAAGTCAAGGAGGTGACAGATTTTCATGTGATGCTCCATTGCTGAAAGTGTCTGACCCACTGAAGATGGGTAGCGGGCTCCCAATTCCTTATGTCTTGTCTGAGACCATCTAATTGGAGAAGTATCCTCCAGAACGCACTGCTCACCTTGCAGCATGAGCACACTGCTGACGTCCTTCCCTGCAGCACAACCCTCTGATGGCCAACATATGGCAGCGAGGGGAAAAGCCACCTCCTAAGAACAATGCTACATCACTGCTTCAGTAGCGTAGGTTGCTGATGCTTTAAATTCCAGACTTGAGCGTAAGAACCAACTTTCCACGTCAAGTCTGAAAGTAACACAGATGCTTTCCATCAGCAGCAAGTACACAACATACCCACTTGGAATCCCATTAGCAGCTTCACTAAATTAAGGACTGCCTTCCAATTTGGTTTTGGTTTAGAGCCTGGTAACAGCCAAACTGCTAAGGCGAGAACTCTCCTCTGCAGAGTCTTCTACCTCTGCCAGCACAAGGTCATGGCGTGTTCTCTGACAGCCTGCTGCTCTTGCTGTCAGATGCCTTCAGGGAATGCGAGCTGTTTCCCTTCATTGTGTTTGACAGGTCAGCTGCTCGGGATCTAGAGGAGCTTGGCAGCAGGCTGGATGCTCTACCTACAGCTAGGCTAGGAGCTGGCTGCAGACATCGAGCTGCAATGGGAGTGTTACTGCAGAACCCTTTTGGAGGCTCTCCTCCATGCTGGAATACAACTCTTACCAGTTAAGGCCATTCAGAAAAAGAGTAAATAAATCCAGGCAACAAGCCCAAAAAACCACCTTCCACTTCCAACTACACAAGGCCATACATGGTGGTTGAGACAGTGGGCTTGACACAGATCTCCCAGGCAGATATGTAATTTATAAGCAGGCTCCAAATCAATAACATCCACTGCCTGGACTCACACCAATTCTCAGAGGAGAGGTGAAACTGTGAAATCTGTTTCCAAGTGTTGCATTTGTGACCCAGGGTGCATTATCACTTCTCATGAATGATCTCGAACAGCTCTACAACACAAGCGAGGAGCAGTGATGAGTTAGAGCAGAACTGTACATGGAAGGGCTTAAGTGTGATCTGGTGCATTAACCTGCCTGATCTCTTCTCCACAAGGAAGCTGCACCTTCATCTGCCTGTACAGAAATAATGCTTTGCCAAAATCATTGGAGCTAAAAAATATTCTGTACCTCACACTGCTCAGGAGAGGTCTGCATTTCCAAGTATCACTTTCCAGCAAGAAATGGAGCTGGCAGATCCCTCCCTTCCCGTGCTCGTCAGTCCAGTCCAAATCACTTTATGGGCACTTCAGAAAACAGAAGCCATACTTTTCAGTTGTGTGCTCAGCAGCTGCAACAAACAGCCCGGACAGCTGACAGCAGGTGATGTAGGGGAAAGCAGTGCACTGACAGGCAATTCTGAATGCTTATCCAAAGAGAAAGGCAGTGCTCCAGGCTCAGACTCTCAATTCATGCAGCTTGCTTTTGATTGCTCTGACTCCTGCAAACAGTTACCACCTCATAGAAGAAACAATCAGGTTTGTAACATGACAGGCCAAGCTTGTTCCTGAAACTCAGCAGGCTGGCTTCCATTTCACCCATTTCCAGGCTTAGGGGAGTAATTTTTGTGTACGCAAATGATCAGATTGAACATTCTGATGATTTCACAGCATATGTGAACATAACAATGGCCATTTATTAGGAACTCCAATAACACAGGAAGGCTCTCATTTCCCTGTTTCAAGTTTTACTTCAAGAAGTACCTGAAAAGAATAAAGGCTTCTCACTATGAAAAAAATCCCACTTCAGAACCCACTGTCCTCTTTGAGAGCTCAGGTTTACACAGCAAGTCTGTATGACCACTGGCAGCCCAGCTGGCAAAGGAGCCAGGCAATCAACCATGGTGAGGCTCAATCAACTCTTGCACACCTTTTGTGTTACTGCTGTGTTCAGCCCAACCTGGGCTTTATCCATTGAATAATTCACTGCTTGACTGAGTGTTGAATCTAAGGCTTCAACTCTACAGGTCAAGAAAATTGTCACTGCTCAGTCAGGACAGGAGCGCAGTGCTATTCATTATCACAGTGTTGGAAGACAACCAGCAAACAGACTGTTCAGTTGGGAATCGTCATATTTTACCTAAGTAAGCCTCTGAAAATATTAGCCTTCTTGTAAAAAAAGGCATTTTGTTAACTTGTCAAATATTTCAGCTTCTTTCCTTGATTACAAGTGCTAAGATTAAACCAGCTGCATCGGCTGAAGGATTAGAAATGGTAATAAAAATAACCTTAACAAGACTCGGATTCATTCCTTCTGAAATAGTTGCCTAAGGAATGCACAGCTAGCCTTTGAAGTTCCTAATTAACATAACAAAAAGCTGAAAGCTATCAGTTTGGTTAGCTCAGGAGTTATTTGTTTTGGTACTAAAACAAAAAGATCCCCACCACAACAGGAGCTGAAGGTAAGGTCCTCAGGTTCAAACCAGCTCCGAATTCTACAGCTCAGGAAAAAAAATAACAAACAAACCTGCATTAAGCAAATTCAGCTTGATGAGTGTTTTTGGTTCTTCAATGAATGCAGGACTGGAGAATACAAACGTCCCTATGTTGTGCTATAAATTGTTCCCTAAGTAGGTCACCAAAATGATTTCGGACTGTTTCAAGACAGATAATTTCTACATGAACTCACAAAACAAAACCAGAGCCTTGGCTGTCAGGGCAATGACAGATCTCCATCAAACCCACTACTGTCAGGAAAGTAAGGGGAGTGCTCTTTTTAACTTGGCATCTGCTATCATGATTCAACTCCTTGCAGAGAAATATACTATTACTCCATATGGCAGCTTCCCCAATTGTAAAAGGGCAGCCAACTTCTATGGCAATGAGAGAGCTAGCAAATTAGTATCTAAGTCTGGCACTGATGAAGCTCTGCTGTCCCAATATAAGGCAGTCGGAGGTTTCCTTGCATGTTTTCTCTTTGCTTTGTTCTAGCAGAAGAGAATATAAGAAACAGCATTCTGATTCCTTTAGAGGTTTAATAACCCAAATACTTCACTTCCTTGCTGATCAAAGTAGCAGCAACTTGAGAATGCCTCACTGAGAGCATCTTCAGTGCTATGGAGGCAGATCAGGACCATCATCACCTCCTAGAGCTCCAAGCTGCCTTCAGAGCAGGCAGCGACTTCACACCATCCAACCCAAACGCAGAGGAACAACCTGTGACCTAGATGCAGACGGAACCCAGCTCTTCCACAGGGCAGAAGAGCCCTCTGTGTAAGGCAAGCACATGCAAGTCACTTACTGTCCACATGCTCCCCCAGTCGCATGACTGAGCTCAGAGCCCGAGTGTAGGACTGCTCGTTTGAGCGCCAGAGAAGCTATTTCAAGCTGCTTGCCCAAAGACTCATCAATAAATCATAAGCCCCAGAAAGGAATTCAAGGGAAAGGAAAAAACAGTTGCTCAGGCAGAATAAATAGTAACTTTCATTGCATTCTCTTAATCTATAAAGAGAATAAGCTACTTTAAAATACTCCCCTCTGTGGATTGCTACGTTACAGGAACCCAACCCAGTTCCCAGCTCCTGTAGATACGACATAAGCAAAACATGCTACAATGCAATTAACTGCACCCTTGGGATACAAGGAAAATTCATCTTGGAGGAGCCAGCTCCACAAACAGGGACAGTGGTCATGGAGTCTGACTGCCAGGTGCCTGCATGCAACAGGAATGGGGAACAGCCTCCTTCCAGGAGAGGATCACATCTGCTCAATGAGTGCTTCAGCTACAGCAGCTCGGGCAAGACCACTAAGGCATGCCAGAACTGATGCAGACAACCTTAGGTCCAGACCAGGCTTTCTCTGTTCAGACCAGCTCCAATTTCTAAGCCCAACCAAACTTTGCAATCTGTTCACACAAGTGCCTTGCTGGAGCAGAACAAAGTGCAAGCAGTGGCTCTGAGGCATCTGAAAAGGCAAGTCGCAAAATCCCAGAAGTTTTCTTTCAGAGGAAGGAAAAGGAAAAAAGATTTGGCCAGGCTCGTGGCCAACATTCACACAACCTTCTGGCTCTACCTGGTTGCCCTATACATGTGGGGCTTGGTTACCACACTGTGTTGGGCCAAAGATCAGGGCTGAGCAGCTGCAGATCCACCCCTGCCCAGGAGACAATCCTTACCTGGAGGTTGTTCAGAGGCTCCATTTTCATGACTGGTCCAAGGGTGTTGAGGGGCAGAGAGACATCAATACTTTGGTTTGGCATCAGAGGGGTGTGAATGGCCAATGGAGTGCTTGGGATGACCCCAAAGCTGGGCAAGAGAAAAACAGAGATGATGACAGCAGCACTGCACTGCTGGAGACAGTCTATGAGGAAGAAATCCAGGTGCTGTCCCAACACCTATTCCCTTTTTACCAAGCCTGAGCTGGCTCACTTCTTCCTGGACTGCCCCGTTTCTTCCTGAGCTGCCCTTGCTGTTGCTCCAGAAAAAGGAGCACAGCTGACAACAAGCATCATGGCAGATACTCAAAGCAGTGCAAGGCAAAGGAAAACCAATCTGGTGGTCTCCCTGACAGCATGCACCTGGCCCAGAGGATCCACATCTGGAAACAGTTCTACCACCTGCATGGCATCCGTCAGGCTCGGGCCTCCAGGCTCTCTGTATGGCTGTTAACCATTGGAAGCTATAGAAGAAAGAATTGAAGCCAATACCAAACAAATAACATAACCAAGGAGGAACATATGGTTTACAACAGAGCACTGTAGAACAAATTAATCAATGCAGCCAGCTGTTTGGTCCCTAATGACAGCATCTGGACTTAATCCTGGCTTTAATGCTTGGTTTGAGTTGAGGCTCCTTCAGCTGGGGTCACACATCACCATACAGCAAATCTTTACTTGCCTCTTCAGTCCAAGCTGCATTTAATTCCGCAGGCACCTCAATTTAGAGCAGAAGAGGGAAAGCAGCTAACATTTAACATAAGAATTTGTACAATCTGACAGTGCAGGTTCTTTTCAAAGGCAAACAGCAGTGCAGACATACAGGACGCTTGCTTCTCCTTCTGATACCAGCAGATGCACTGTTCTTGGTTTTTCTTAGTTTTCAGCTCTAAGAAGCTGAGAAGAGAATGCTTTCAGAGAGGACCCAGCCATGACAATTGCCATCTGCAGCCATTTCACCTTAGGAGATATAAACCCTGGTGTTTTCCCTTATTCTTTGAGAGGAAAGAAAGCTGCATTTCCTACTAAGTGGCTGTGATATTACAGCACACCAGAGGTCTAGCTGCTTGTTTCTATCCCCTATCTTTTATCCCAGGACTGCAGTGAATGCAATTAGTAGCAGCAGGAAAGGGAGAAATGCAATAGAAACTTCCCAATCACAAGCCTCAATGTTTACACCCAAAGAGACAGCTCACTGCAGTTATTTCCAATGCACCAGGCAGAGTGGAAAGCAGTGACAGGAGAACAGCATTTGTAGAAGAGTAAACAGTAGTAGAAAACATACAGAGCATGTGTTGATAAGATGCAAAAGGAGAAACTGCTGTTTTACTGTACAGTATTTAAACTTCTTACATCCTTGAGAAGCACCACCACGTAGGTATGGCTAGAACACAGTTTGATGTATAGGGAAAATCAAAAGCAAAATCTTTTTTTTTTTTTTAAAGACCAATCTGCACAAAACATTTGCATATAGCAGTTTAGCAAAAACTCTCTGGAAAATATAGCAGTCCAGGGAGAACATTTACTGACTTACTTAGCATAATGTCTGTTATAAGTAAATACTATTCGTCCCAAGAAATCCTAAATTTGCAAGGCTAACGATGATGTTAAAGAGATGGTTCCAGCAGATCTTAGTTATAGAAAGTCCTTTTCCTGTGAAGGGCTCCTAAGGAACCAGCAAAGCATCTCAGTCACAAGATCCTCTTTGCAGCCTTGATGAGAACCATCCTGGGCCTTGATGTGCTGCTCACAACCTACAAGAAAGCAGCTGCGTGCCCTGTGACCAGAAAAGGTATTTTTGGGAAGGCAGTGGGGAGGCACCATGTCACGTCTTTTGGCTGGGATGCATTTCTGAGAACAATCTGTATGTTCTAAGCACTCAAGTGGCTGCTCCTAGCAAAAATCATTTCGCTGCCAATTACAGGGAAAACACGTGCCATAGGCTCTTACTTTGCAACTTCTCCACTGACAAATAGCTTTATTAATGAGACCTGCACTTCCAGACAGTCTGAGGGGCAGCATAGCAATTAAGTCAGGAGGCAAAGGCATTAGGGATCAGTATTTGTGCAGCTCAGATGCTTGTCTGTTTATTCTCTCACTTTCCTCAGGGCACTTAGTAGCTATAAAGCCACTTACCTGCCTAACAACACAAAAGGTGGCTTTAAAACTCTGGAGAGATTAAACAGGGCAGATGCTGCTTCAAGCCAGGAGAATGATGGGACTGTCTGCTGCCTGTTTGCTTAATGGATGCATGAGGCAGCAGTGCCAGCACAGTTGAACACCACCATACCAGTGTGTATTTTCAGCTCTCAACTATGGCAGTGTAATGGAGAGTAGTAGCTCTCCAGAAGACAGACTCCTTTCATAAGAACATGCAATTTTTGTTTTTTTTAAGATAGCAGATAAAGCATATTGGTTTCTTACCTGTTCTTGTTGAACTGAATGGCAAAGTCAGTCATGTGCTGCAAAGCCTTATTGGTGAAGTTCATCTCCATGTAAATGTGTCCCTGCCTATGACTGAATGTGCCTGAGATCTCCAGTCCTTTAGCTTTCACTGCAGGCAACCAAACCTGAAACAAGAGATTTCAGAAAATCTGAGCAGTTCAAAAAGAAATACTTCACTCAAAACTACGGGGATTTTTTGTACCTGGTCTGATACGCTATGTAACCTGCAAGCAGATCAGGACTGAGATGCTTTGCAGTAGTCCAAGATTCTAGATCCCATAGGGTAATTTTAGTTGATTCAACCACTGGCTATTTAATGAGTGCAAATGTTTGTTTACTCCCTTTGAGGCATGAAAGGGCCAACCCTGAGCTCCCTGTGGCTGCTCTGCAGCCTGCTACCAGAACCACGCTCTGTAGCTAATGAACTCTCCAGACTAAGCATCTGCAATCTCTGTCTAATAGAGCATTTATCTGCATTACACTGTGGAGTGCTCATCCCGAGTATGTGATTTTTATCTGCAGTGTCATGTTCAATTCCTCCAAATAAACGAGTCTTCTAGGAAAATTGTAGCAAATGGTATCCTGCCCTCATTTTCCTGGGGAAGCTTGCTGGGAAGTAGGTCTCCAACAAAACTGGGATTCTCACAGTTTCTATGGGCCAATCTTTAGAGTAATACTGTCACAGGCAAAAAGAAGGAATAAAAAACTAGAGCTCTGTGACTAATGTCATCTCCAACAAACCACTGCTCTGCCCATGAAAAACAAAGAATTTTTGTCCCTAATGGGACAAAATTGAACCCAAGGTGCTCTACTAGCACTACAAACCAACAAAGGGGACACGAGCAGCCTCAGTCCCCATTGCCTAAGGGAGGGCAACATACTGAGGTTGTTCTCTTTCCTTACGTACAGATTTGGGAGCCACATATCCTCCGGGAGCCATGCCTATACCAGATGAGAGCTCAAAGAGATCGTTGAGTCCACTGCTCACCACGGCTGGGGTGGGTGAAGGGGCAAAAGTGGCTGGCACAGAAGAGGGAATGTAGGTCTGCCCCACCTGGACGGGTTAGAAAGAACAGCCAACAATTAACACCACATACAAAGAACACCACTCACTTAATAAAGCATGAACTTGGGCAATATCCTACATATTTTAAAGCCATTTGCAGCTTCCCCACTGAATTATCAACAGTGCTAAGTAATGCATTTGAACTCCAAAGCTCTCGGCAAGTAATCCCTACATCCAGCTGTCACCTCAACCACGCAATAGCTTTCACATCATTTTTATAGTTCCAGTTATCTACTCCCAACATAAAGAAATCTTTATTCCTCATTGCTCCAGCCTAAAAAGACAGTGAGCTTTACAGATCTATGCTACACAAGCCCAGGAAAAAGACAAGATGCTTCAAATCTTCCTCCAATTATAACATTCCTCAGGAATCTGCAAGATTTTGCATATCTAGAGATAAAAAGGGAGTCAAAACCACGTTACATACTCCCACCCAAAGTCAGAGCTCTGCTTTTTTAGCACTGTGGTTCAAAAGATTCACTCATGAAGCAAAATCAGTGGTCTCTGCCCACCAAGGGACACCGTGCCTACAAGAAGGGCAATCCTTTCCCCCAGGACTTAACAGGAGGTCCCAATTCCCAGTGGGACAGTCACGCTCAAGTCAAGTTTCCAAGTTATCTTACTGAGAGAAAGAAGAATTAAGTGCTTGAGGATAGGATTCACCACAGTTATCAGCCCAGGAACAAGCAGAATGACCAAGGCATGCAGCAGGAGATATTCATGATGGGTCTGAAATCTCACTTCTGTGCTGTGCTTGGGAACCTACCTGAGATGTGGCTTCTCAACCAATGCTTTGGACAGGGAGAAGGGATGGATTTACGGAGCTGGGTGGTGGGTTTGTGCTGGCTCAGGAAGGCAGAGACCTGGCTTTGTAGGGGTGATCTCTGCAGAGCAAACAGCCCCCACATTCCAGAGCACAAACCATGCCACAGGCTGTCCTCTGCTCTCATGGTAAAGTTAGACAGGAACACAAGATTCACAGGGAAAGAAGGAGAGAGAATGACTGCAGCCACAAGCAGTATCTCAAGGGCCCTCCTTCCAGAACTGAGCACATTTTTTCTCATTTTCTATGCAGTGCTAGGAGGAGGGAGTGGAGCTTGCTCCAGGAGGTTGCATTTGACCATGGGTTGGAGGCACGCTCCCTCCTGCCTGCTGTGTTCTCTTGTCATTTTGCATCGCTTTCCCATGCTTTCCTAGAAGAAGCTGGTATGTATTTGAAGCTAAGAGTGCTTTGAAGCAGCCTGGAAGCGTCCTGGGCTCAAGGCACTAGGACAGAAAAGGAAGCCAGAGTTCTGTCAGGCAGAGCACAGCACTGGCCACATGTGGTATGCTCAGAGCATACCAAGCCCTGATATTCTGAGAAAAGTCACACATGGCTTTTGGGAGGAGGAAAGCATGGAGCTGCTCAGGTCAGACAAGGCTGTGGTGCGCTGGGTTAGGGTTAGAGCTGTGTGAGCAGAGCAGTAAGCAGCCTCAGCCTTCCAGCTTTAAGGACAGGGTACTGCCATGTTAATGCTGGGGCTCAAGCTGAAAGCTCCGAGAAAGAAGAGCTAAGCAAAGTCAGCAGCTCTGGCCCCAGTGACTCTCAGGAGAGCCCAGATGGCAGCAACATCGGTTGGGACCTGTAGGTTTGGCTGCAGTTTCCATTCGCATACATCTTCAGGGCTTTAAGCATCTTCCTGCACACAGTGGGTAAGGGTGTAGTTAAAAACCCCCTGGGCTTTCTGCAGCTTTTTTTTTTAAACTGGGGAAAAAAATGGAATGGCACTTACTGCCGGACTTCCTCCAATGCCCCCGCCAAGGTCACTGCCAAGCTGAAAGAGAGAAGGAGAGAGAGGAGAGACAGACAGAGGTCAGTAGAGCCAGTGTCAGAGGGCCGGAGCAGAGCTCCCACCCGCACTGTTGCTGTGTACAGGACAGACAGAAATGCAATGCTGGGAAAGCACAGTGAACAGAGGGGTTTCAGGGCTGTTTTGCGAGCAGAGCTTGCTAGAAATCTACCTCCAGACACATATTGCAGCAAGAAGCATTTTCCTGGTTAACAAAACCAAAATTCATCCTCTCTCACGCCTGTCATCCACGCAACAAACTGCGCAGCTCTTCCCTTCTCGTGCATCAATGCTTTCCCTTCAACCCACAGCTCTATAAAACCCAGTGGGGTAACTGTGAAATGGAATAAAAATAAAACTGACAGGAAGCTTGCTTCCTGAAAGCTGTGGTTTTCTAGACAAGAGCCACAAATGACAGAAAAAACACAACAGGTCTCAGGGATGTCTCTCTCCTCAATTGCTTTTTCTTTTTTTTCCCAATAGCTGGGAACAAAGAGAAAGGGCTGTAGCTGCTATTACAGAAGCCCAGCTCGATGAGCTTTGGTTTCCCTTTGAAGACTGCTGTCCCTCCCTTGGAGAGGACAAAACCAGCTTCGCTATCTAATGGGCCACTGGAATAGCACAGAGACCTTACTGTGCACTGGGATATTTTGGTAATGCTGTCTGCCAAGCTACGCAAACACATTTGGAGGCAACTGAAATAGCTACTTTACATCCTCCATACACACCATATCCTCTCTGAAGCCCTTCTTCCAGGCCAACCTGCAGCTGTCCTACTACAAACACACTTCAAAAAAACCACCTGGGCCACGTTCTCAGAACACCATTTTTCACACATCCACACCACTGTATGCACAGATCTGCAGCAGTTGTTCCCTACAGAGGCATCTCCAGACTCATCCAAGGATTTTGCACGAGACCATGGTAGTACAAGTACAAACCAAGTAGAGTTTTTGTCACATCTGGACACAGATCGTGCTCTGACACCATGCAAGAAGAGGGGAAGTGAGATGGGGGAGAGGGTTGGACTGGAAGCCAGAGCAGCATGGCTTGCCCCATAGGTAGCTTTGCCCTTCCATTTCATCAGGGTGTCCACGAGATTCGGGGTGGCTGCTTGTTTTAAAAGAGCACTTGACAAACTGGGCCATCAAAGGGCTCCAGTATGCAGTTCAAACATACACTGATGGTATAAAAGATTGAGGGAAAAAAGTGTGAAACAACATAAAGCAGGAACTTTCAGGATCAATGTGCTTTGAGGCAAAAAGGTCCCAACCCTTTCCCTTCTGCAGTAAAAACCTGGAAACTCAGTTTTGCTCTGGGCTTTGCAGGCTGTTCTCTAAGATATCTCGTGGCAATGCATTTTACACTGGTCAAGAGATACCATAAAGCTTTGTACTTATTTCTCAGAGCACAGATAAAATGGATAAAACACCCCGAGAGCAGCAGCAAAGATTACCAGCACCAAAACACACATAAAAGCTGATGAATCCCTGCACTGTTCTGGATTCCTTTCCACCCCGACATCTCCCTCCTTCCCCTGCTCCCCATAGAAGCCACCTGAAGCACTTTAACAGCTGTAAGGTGCTAGAGGAGCACAAATCACGCACAGTTTGTCTTTTATTCAGAAGTCTTAATAGTTTCTTTCCTTCCCCTGTGAGTCTCAGCTTATCCCTACTTGGGGTCACAGCAGGAGTTTATCAGAGGTCCCTCATCTTTTACAACTCCACAGCCATCCTCTCATGGTGCACAAGTCCCAGGTCCCTTTGCTTGCTTAAGGGATGACAGATAAGAACGAGCGATTCCAAAGTCAAGAGAAGCACAGAAAGCCAGCCAGAGGATTCAAATCCAATTAATACCAAGCTTATAAAACAGCACTGATTACACTGTCAGGTCTTACTGGAGCAGCCTGGCACAGCAGAGCCACATTCTGCAGGCTGCTCTTAAGCCAAGCCGTGTTGTAGATGAATAGATCAGATCATTTACACCTTGTTACTGGCTCACTGAGGAGTAATAAATGCAACGATTACACCTTATCTCTATTCAGTCTTCAGCACAATGAACTTCACACTCTGTGCTGACAGGCAGCAAAGTCCAGAGGAAAAAAGTAAATAATCCAGTTCATTTCCAGATATTACTGTATGCATGGAGGATTTCTGGTACTGTTCGAGGCAGGAGAAAGACTGGTTTATCAAGCAGCAAGCATTTCACAAAGGGTATTATGAAAATGACTGAATAATTCAGCATAATCGAGAAGGATGTTAACTGTTCTACCACTTCCTACTGCACTCACAAGGGGCTGCAGGCTAGGAACTCGACCTCAAAGAAACCCATACACTGGGCTTGTGAGTGCTCACTGCAAGGGATGGAAGCAATGCCATATCAGGATACTTCAAATTAGCTGCCAGCCTTCACTCTTCCCTGTCAGGGCCTCAGAGCTAACTTTACTCCAGATTCCAATGACAGTGAAGACCATAACAGTGACATGAGTAAGAGGGAAGGAGGAGGACAGAGGGAACAGGAACCAATTACCCATGGAGCGTCCTCTCCCATCTGTGGTGACAGGCAGGGTGCAGAAGGGAAGGAGCAGCTATTAGTCAGGCAAAAAGCACTGCTGAACTGATTCCCAAGGGCTGGCAGCTCTGCTTAACCATTTCCATTCACCAGGAGGAGAGGACTGCATTAGTAGTGCTTCTGTAAGCCCTGAAGGGTGGAGGAGGACTGCTGCTCCGTGCCAGGATGGCAGTCAGTGGGCAGCCTGCAGCCCTACAAAACCCCAACCCTAAGCCCAAGCTGGCAAGCTTGCCTCCTGCTAAAGAGCACAGTGCCTCTGTTTGTGACAATAAGCAGGGGACTAGCACAGAGCCTTGGTCACCAGGCACACAAAGCCCTTCCAAGAGGGCATCTTCTGTAGTACCACCACAACTCCACAAACCATTGTGCTACAACAGCATCCGAGCAGCCTTGTGGGCCAGGCCAGCCCCGTAACACCAGGACAGCACCAGCACTTCACTCCACATTGGCTGACTCAGATGGTGCTGTGGCTGTTCTGCAGTTAGAGAGCATCTACCCCAGCAATTCCTGCTCATACAGACAGTTATGCTGACTTATGAAGTGCAGCACTGCTGGAGTTACTGCATCAGGAGGGTTTATTTGCATCTTAACAGTAGCTTGTAATGAAGTGGCTCTGCTGAAGTGTTCATGTGATCCAGAGGGGTTGTGATCACTTCTGCAACGCGATGTGAGCTATCTGAAGCTCCAAAATAATAGGGGAGGGTGGAGCCACATACAGATATTGCACCACCCATGGCACAGGGACCAGCGTGTATCCGCACTGCAGAGAGACCTGTGGGAGCAGCTACGTGTTTCATGGAGCCATAATTCATGGGTTAAAAGGAGACAATCGCTGCCTCCTCGCTCCTCTGCACTCCAAACCAAGCGTTAAACTCCAGCAGCTGAGCGTGCACTCAGTCACATCACAGCAAAGAATACAAGGCATTCACTGAACAAAAAATAAGTCATGGAGTGCACCCTCTGAACTGCTGGTGGGCTGCAGATCGGTATCTCACTGCACACACTGCTGTGGTTCATTCACAGACATTTTCAGTATCTTGCATGCTGCCTCTTGTCTGTCTGTTTTCTTGCAGAGCAGGACCAAGCTGCCTCAAAGGTGGTGGAGCACCAACCATGCTGCCAATCTCAGCCACCAGCTTCAGTAGCACTCACTGCTAATGCCTCACCTTGCAGAACGGCTTCCATCAACAATAAAACTAAGTATTAAGCATTTATATTTCCTAATATGTAAAAAAGCAACTCTCCAAAGGTCTACAACAAATTGAATAGCTTTCAGTAAGACTAGAATAAGTGACCCACCAGAAGAGCTCCTTATTAGCATATATTAGCAGTGCTCCAGCAAGGGACATGTGCCCTTTTTCAGAAATCCTCACAGATGTCCATTGGAGCTGACCCAACCAGAACAGCCTGGATGAAAGGCTCAGTTCACTGTGAGAGGCTGAGGAGCACACTGGGGAAGCAATGCATCCACTGCATAGAGACAGACGGTGGGTCTGACCTGGCAGGGCCATGCTGTAGTTCCAGAAGGTAAATGAAGCAATAGACCATAGAATCATTAAGGTTGGAAAAGACCACTAAGATCACCAAGTACCACAACAATCCACTCCTATGCCAATGTCCAAATGCCATATCTCTATGGTTCTCAAACGCCTCCAGGGATGGAGACTCCACCACCTCCCTGTATTAATGCATCACTGCTCTTTCTGGGAAGAAATTTTTCCTAATATCTGACCTGAATCTGCCCTGACATAACTTAAAGCATCACCTCATGTCCTGTTGCTGTTACCTAGGAGTAGAGGCCAACCCCCACCCCACCACAACCTCTTCCAGGCAGTTTTAGAGTGATACAGCCACACAGAAGGGGCAACTGGGATCACACCTCCAATATCCAACCTGACTGCAGAGAGTTACAGCTCCACCTAGAATGGCCCAAAATTATTGAGGCAGCCCAGGTATTACAGAAAAAAAAACCTCTGGTTATCCAATGTTTATCAAATAGCTTTACAATTTAGGACATAACTCAATCTCAGGAGCTGCCAGCTTTGAATCAATAATATTCTTGTAGATGAGCGGTTGGAGTATTAAATAAAATCCTTACATAACAGACAATCCAATCCTGTCCATTCCTACAGATTTACTGCTCCATCTCCGAGCTCCAAGCCAGCCCCTTTGGCTCCTTGCCATGGTGGCCAGCTCCTGCTAAGCACTCAGCTCACTGCATGACATGCCACGCAGCACAGCTCTCGTGCCCACTGGTTTTCAGAGCAAATGAGCACATGAAAAGGCTCGAAGACAAAATGACCTTGGCTCATTGCAGTGCTATCCTATAAAGGGCTGCATCAAGAATGTACTGGGAGCTGGAGCACTGCCTGCAGTCTGCATGAAGCACAGCCATCGGGATGGGCTTCAAGGAGACAGAGCATCACAATCCATACTTCCACATCCTTCAGTCTGCTGCCCAAGAGCTGGAGATCTCAAGCAGCTTTGCAACAGTGGGCTTGGTCAATGTTATGCAGGAAAGAAAGCAAAGCAGAGGAAAAACAAGAACTGTGCAGGGTTGACAAGGGCACAACCTGGAACACACTCAGTGCTGGCTCTGCTTGCTACAGAACAGCACTCTCTCTCCAAAATTTGTGTAGCCAGTCTGGTTATAAACAAAGCATATCTTGTTCTTGTACTAAAGGCACATTTTTTCCTCTTTTTTTAAATTGTTAACACATGCTCAGCATCTGTGCATGCACAATATGCACATTTAATTACAGGACTCACTATGGAGATGAAGAATGAGGTATTCACTAAAGAAGCTAACCTACCGAGCAGCTGGCTGGTCATGGGGACAAGAACCTAGCAGTCCTGAGTTAAAAAAAAGCAAACAGTACAAACTTGCTGTTTACCCAGTATTACAGCATGCAGACTCCATTCAAATGCCTGCAACACAAAACCCTACAGTTTGAGGAGCAGAAATGCAGAATGATATTTGCAGTGGAAGTTAATGCTTCTGTTGACCTTCCTGAGTCAGCCTCGCTGGGACTTTGGCATCTGAAGACAGACGCCTTCTCTGAAGAAAAGGAAGCATGATGAAATACACAAGATCTGCAACAAGTATCCAAGGGTTCAACACATGACACTGAGTGAATGTGACAAACTGGCTGTGAGCCTGCAGCCCCGTCCAGACCTTCAGCTGCCTTTGTGACACTCGCAGTACTGACGCAATCTCACCATTGCTGGAGCAGACCATGATTTCATGCACATCCCAAGCAGTTTTCTTCTTCCACTCTAACACAGTGGCTTATTTAGGCTTTCTTGCAAGGAACAAGCAGGGCTGAGAATTGCTCTGCTCTTGTGTGTCACTCAATGCGTGCCCCCAACTCAGGCTATGGTATGAACACCATTGTATTCAATGGTATTCCTTTATCTCCTCTCAGGTCACCTGAGATCCAAAAAGGATCAGCTCATGATGAGCAGAAAATTGAGACTGACAGCAGAGGTGACAAACTCCATCACCAGGAATCTTAAAAACAACTCTACACACAATCCTGTTGGGATTGATCGTAATTTTGCTCAGCATCCTTCCATGCCTGGTTCCAGAACTCTTCTTTAAGGTGATAAGAGGGATGGAAAAAGAAGGGCCAAAGGAGCACACATAGAGGACAGCAGCTGCAATGGGATTACTCTGCTGCAGCACAAGGACCCAAATAGAAATAAACTCTTTCTGGTTTGGGCAAGGAGACTGCTCACACTGCTCCATGCAGAGGAATGGGCGCTGTGCTCAGTCTTCTGACAAAGAGAAAGGAAACGCATCTGGAAAAATCTTCAGGAGTAATGCAACACTGATGAAGACGGAAGAACTTATTTCAGGCTCCAGCTCCCTTCACTGCCTGCACGAGCAGCTCAGGCGCCCACCATCCCTGGTTCCTGGCCATTTTTATTTCCAAGAGAAGAACAAAGAGCTCAGCTCTCTTCCAGAAAACACCTGAGGACACCCAACCCACTCACACCCCATGCACAAGTCAGGCATGTGCCTACGTGCATTCTGAGCCCTCTTTTGGGGCTGTACAAGCCCAGTCTAATATCAGGCTAAGATCCAAGCGTGGATTCCCTTGGCTAGTCAAGCAGCACAGAGATGCTGCCTAGCAATTTCGTTAGCACTGGGTTGGGAGAACTCAGCTTGGTGTTTTTTAAACACATGTCCACAGCAATAAACAAAGACAGATTATATTCACTTCCCCACAAACCAAGGTTATTAGGGAACAAAAAGCCAGAGAAAAACAGATACATCAGGACAGGATTCACTTACACACGCAAAGGATAAGGAGAAAACAGGACATGTGATCCAACAGCTCTGCAATAAAAAGCATTCTGGAGGAAAAAACATCATTCAGACTTTTTTTTTTTCATTGCTGTCCCCATCTAATAACGCAGCTGTGAGAGTGCTGACACACAACCCCAGGCACTGCATTGTCCAGAAACAGTCACTTTGGTAGATCACATCCCCCAGCCCCATCAATTTCCTTAAAGCCTGGGAAAAACATGAAGTAAAAGCCTATCACATCAACTAACAGCTCCTCTGCCAAAGTGGGTCAACTGAATTAAGCCCATTAATGCCAGCTGATAGAGAAACCTTTTCTCAAAACCAAGCTGTAGTCTTTCTGCTGCATTCATTTGTCTCTGATACTGAGAAACAATGGGGTACAAGAGAGAGCTTAGAGGACAGCACAGATAAATTTAACTCTTGGTCTTTCTCTGCAATGCATTAATACAAATAAAAATCCCACAATTTCTTAGTGGCAGTTGTCACAATGCAGGGCAAGGGCTGCAAAAGTCACTGCCCTGTGCTGCCTGCATTCCCAGCAACATCAGCTGCAAGTTTCCCTCCCTAATCTTCAACCCCTAGGAGGAAAGAACATCTCCAAGATGCTGTGCAGATGGCACAGAGACCAAAGCACATCTGACCTCTGTGAACACCAATGCCATTATGGGTTAGATTGCTTCCAGTTCATTAGCTCATGAAACATCAGAGCTGGAGGTGTGCTTAACGTCTGCTTTAATCTGATTGCTGAAGATTACAAAAAAGTCTTGGGCAAAAAGGAATTTGTTGCATCAGGGTTCATCCAGCTGTCTCCCACTTCTTAGACAGAGCTTGACTCAGACCTGAAAGTGCATCTGAACACAGTGCACAGCTAATCCAACTCAGCCCACTGGAAGCCAAACCTCACACAAGACAAATCCACTGCAGGTCTGAAAGCTGTGCTCAATGAGGTAGTTTTACTAAGGTTACATGGTGCAAATACAGCTATCCTGCTTCTCACCACACTGGTAAGCCAGCAGGCTGCTACAGGAGCCGTGTTCCACTGTCCCAGGCTGTGATTACACTGACCACCTCCTCCTGCTTGGCTGCCACTCATCTCCTCTCCACTGTAGCTGTTACCTGCTAACAGATCCTCTCATTGCAGCTTATTCCCAACTCACACCACAGAGCAGACATAACATGATTATTTATACTCTGAGACCTGACCCTTTTAGGTATCTGAATACCTCCTCGTGGCTGCTGTAGCAAGGGGAGGGCTAGGCAGAGTGCTTCCTTACAGTCTAACTGCAATTAAGATGTTACTGATACTGAGCCACGACAATCTACAGGATATACAAACGGGGTGACCAAGGGCTATGGCTGACAGCCCTGGGAGTTTGGCACTGAAATTCAGTGGAGTTGGGAACTGGGTGGACTTTAAAAGGGAGTCAAAATTAATTACAAGAGAGTGAGACACTTCACAACTTTAAAACAACTTCAGTTTTTCTCCACAGACAGAAAAAAAGCTTGAGAAACAAATTTATTTCCTGGCATGAAGATTCTGCTGCATGCAGCAACGTTCATTTTACAGCAGGAAAAACCTGCTGAAAGTTGGTACAAGAGCACCGCTTCAATTCTCTTGGAATTACAGATCTCAGCACTGGAAGCTTAAGGACCCAAGCATTACAAGCACAAGTGATCGAAGCTTTGCAGAGATGAGCACAAGCTCCATTTATTTCACACGGGCTGAATGTAAAGAGCATGCTGCTTACCAAGCTGTCCAACCCTCCTCCCAGGAGGTCCACAGCACCCATCTGCATGGAGGACACCTGGGGAACGTTGACAGGGGGTCCCAGGTCCAGGTTGAGCAGGTCACCCAGCAGGTCGCCTTGCGATGGGATGACCTGAGGCTGCTCCAGGTTTGTTGTGGCTGTTGTCCCCACAGGGCTGTCTCCTGCATCAGTGCTGCAGGCAGGAAGGACAAGAAGAGTGATGTTAAGTCGCCTTTGGTCTCTGATTTCCAGTATGGTGAAAGCACATCTAGAGGTGGGCTCACAAGAAAAGCCAGCTACAGGATGATCCTGGCCATCCGTCTAACCGCTGCCATGTACAAGATGTGTTACAGCAACTTGTTATTTAGCACATCAAGTCCTTGAGCACAAGGACCAGCCACGCATTGTGCATGGGCTTCAGTTCAGAAAAGGGAATTTAAGTGTGAAATGCTGCCTACTTGCAGAATCCCAGACCTCTCCAAAATCATGAGTCTTACGTACTACACACACTACAGCACTGAAAACAACTATTTCCCAACTCAGGAAAAGCCCACAGAGATGATTTTTAGCCCAGTGGGCCTGGAGAACTACATGTAAACCTGGGGAAAAAAAAAATAACACAGTTTCTTCTGAGACCTAACACTGATAAAACCCTCATGCCCTTACTCCAACCAATGCTAACCCAGGCGCTCCCCACAGATCTGGATTTATCTCCTTCCACTGACCAACACCAAGCTCCACTGTTTCCTAATTACATATCTCAATCTAGAATTGGTATTTCCCTTCCACCACCTATTTCTTTTTCTCTGCATTAGCAGACATGTTAATTACTAGAAGTGCCTCTTACACAGATTCTGAAGTTTCTCACCATAAGCAGTCTGGCTACACTTTATATTCGTTTGCCACAGGATTTAACGAGGGGAAAAATACTAAGCCTCATGGCAGCTCCCAGACAGCTCACTGCAACATATTTCTCTTTAAACCCAGAGACTCTAATAGTCTAGATAATCTCAAACCCACTGCGTCCTGCTGCCAGCAGTAACTGACAGCATTACTGCCAGCTTGCACCACTGCGGATGCAGCCAGCAGGTAACTGCACAGCAGTGCTGTGGGAATTAATGCACTGGCAAGGTGCTGAACACTGCAGCTCTTCTGTAAGGACTGCAGCTCCTGACTTTGAGAAGCCACGATCCCCTTCCTTATCCCTGTTCATTACTGAGGGGAAGCTTTAGCTTGTTTAAGCCTCTACCAACTCCAGCGTCAGGAGAAAAAGATGCAGCATAAGGAGTGCTGAATGAATGACCCACCAGGCAGTGACAGGGAGGGCTGAAAGCTTCTTTGCATTAGAAGCTTTAGATGCTTAATGGTACCAATATTACAGGGACTTGGAGTACACTGAGCAGCTAGCTAAAACAGTTCTGAAGAGTGGTTACTGTGCTCCACTCCCACCCCCAAACAGAGAACGGGAAAGAACAGCATGTATGAGCAGAGGCACATTACGAGCCGGCAGCACACACACTTGGTTTGTTCCCAGTATGTAATTTCTTTAGCACTACACCTCTTCAACACTTACTCATCCTTCTGCCAATGGAGTAAAGCAATCCCTCCAAGGTCTTATTTAACTGCAGCTGCCCAACCGCCCAACAAAAAATTAGGAAAGGACAAAGCTAAGGCTGTGTGTATTACAAGCAAAATCCCAAGCTTCTATTTTTCTGTACAAAATGAATCTCTGTAAAGAGGTTTGCATAGGCAGCTGCTCAATCTGAAGGAGAACCTCAATCTCTAGTGGACAAGTGAACAACATGCAGAAAGGCTGGTAACAAGGGAGACTAAAGCCACCCACACTCAACTTATTTTTACCACTAGGGCAAATCAAGTAAGAGAGGAAACACCATTTGCATTTATGACTGGCAGACTTGTGTTCACTGGTCCTGGGTCAGTGCAGCCAGACTCGATTTCACAGGCAGGGAGAAAGCAACTCTCATCATATTACATAAATAGCTTTAGTTGCTAAGAATAGCAGAGAAGTGGGATCAGAAAATAGAAAAGGAGCAGCGCTGCACACTGATTTATCAGTGAAACAGCAAAAAATAGCATTCCAAATGTCACTTTGTGAACATTATTAAAAGGTAAGCTTGGATGCTCTGTCTCCCGCTGTAAAGCACACTTAGATTTGTAATTAATACCATTAGCAAATAGCAGTGCTTACCTGAACAAGGAACCATGGGAACAGGGTCAACAGCAACACCCCCACAGCCTGGAACTGCTGTAATGCTGCTCTTGCAGATGTAACCCACTTCCAGGACTGTCATTACGAGGAAGCATTAAAGCTCCAGACTATAAGCTACTATATAATCAATAAAAACTGGAGTTCTTTAGCAGACCCTCATTATCTTCTGGACTGCTTGCTCAGAAGAAACAAGTGGCCTGCTCATTACCACCTCAGCTTACCTTCCATGGTGAATTGGCAAGTGCTTGCGGTGAATCCCATGGCTCCCTTCCACAAAAGCATTGGGCGGTTTGTGGTACACAGAAGCCAGAGACCCAATATGGCAGATCAGCTCATCCAGCAGAGTGGGTTCAATCAGATCAGTCTCCTCAGAGATCAGTGGCTTTTCTGATAAGACCACCTCTTTGGCAGTCACTGGGTCAGTGGAAAGAAGGCGCCAATAGATGTAGCCACGGTCCCGCAGGTCTGGGTTGTCAGAATCCTGAGACAGAGCAACGCATCCAGTCACAGCTCTAATGGGCACTAATGCCTGCCATCACTTCATTTTTTTTTTTCCTAGTGATCCTCATGAATTAAAAAAGCATCCATTTTAGTAGTGACAGTCACCAATGAATTGAAACAACTGTCACATCCTAAGAGTAAATATACTGTACTTTGTATTGTAACAGAAGGATTCAAGATTCCTAGAAATACGACTTACCCAAGGGCATTCATTGGAGAAAGAAAACAAACAGCAGAGCTACTGGATGGATCTTAATAAGCAGCGTTCTCCAAAACAAAAGAGATGTTACTTATCCTGCCTTTTAGTTATCTACTGGAATATGGGAAGATAATGATAAATGTTAAGATACATCAGTTCTCTAGCTGTCAATAACACCCTTGTTTTAGTGCAGATAATTCTGCCTTTGCATGAATTAATTGCTCTCCTTTACAAACAGTTTTGCCCAGAGCAGCAAGAGGTGAGAGCTGGTAGCTAATGTTCTAGGGATATGGAGGTGATGGGGTTTATGCTGCAGTGTAATGTCTGAACTGCTCACTGAAGAAAGAAATGGGATTTTTAATCTCCATATCAGTAGAACAACAGAATAAATGCAACTGGTTTTTATTCCTATAAAATTCTGTTAACATATCCTACAGCTCATTAGCCTCCCTCCTTGTTATTTCTTCTCCTGTGATCTCACTCAGCGCTGCTGACCTGCTATAACCTCCTCCTCTGCCCTCTGCCTCGAGGCATACACAGACACGCAGCAAAACCTCTATTTGTAATAAGGCTGAGCATGGTAAACTCCTCTGGCTCACAAGGACCTGGATGCAGTGTCTGGGTCAACTGAAAGATCTTTCTGCAGTGCTGTTTTTCAGTTTGATGGCGGAGTCATGAACTCTTTCACCTACTGTCCTTTGCAATTCCAACAGGAATGTCCTCATCCTGCCTGCAGCACGCAGCTCAAGATCAGACAAGGCCTCTGCAAGGGCTGACATGAAAGATGACCACTTGCTCCTATTGACTCTCAGGCACATACAGCCTCAAGATCAACTGTTTCTTCCCCTATAGCCAGGTAAACAGACCTGCATCTTTGATAAATCTATTGGAACAAGTGGCTTCAATTTTTCCATTCCTTGTTCCTTTCCAATTCTCCACTCTCCAGGGTCTGCATGCACACCTGCAGTGCATACCAACGAACCCACAGCTTAGTTACCCACCTATGTCAGATGGACAACAGCAATAATGCTACAGAAGGTCAGCGCCATCTGTTAGATTAAGAACTTGCTAGGGATCTTGATCACTGCTACACATCTCTCTCCCATCCCCCAGCTGCTTCATTGCTATTTTTGCCAGCCTTGGCTGGATTAAGCTGACTTCTGCTACAATCACACCTGCAGTTTGCTGTGCCGACAATACCCTGAGAGGCACTCAAAGTGCAACAATACCTAAGCTGGGGAAAGAAGCACACGTGTAATTACTCTCCCACTCAAGTGAAAAAACAGCATCTTACCTAGAAATGAGACCTTGAAGCATAAGGCTTTTTAGTGTTTTACAGCCAGTTATCCTACGTTGACTTATTATTCATATGAAATACAAGAAGCCAGACTGAATCAACATTTGTGACAAACAGAGAAAAAACAGACGCCTATTGTAGTCCTAGGGTGCCATTAAGTATTTTGTGACTCAGCAGAGTGGGTTTTAACACTTAGTACCTTTCTTCTGTTGGCTTAGACAAATGGCACACCTGGCCCCTCGCCCATCCCTCCCCAAAGAAGAGCTCAGAGTCTCCTTACAGCAGATTTTGAATGCTCTTAAGCAAAAGATCAGGCTGGATTGCTTATCCCTGCCAAATGCAGCACCCCAAAAAGCACCAACAGAAGTGTAAGTAAATTACAGCCATGACCTCTTGCAACAAACAGAACCAAAAGGCCAGTGGTGAATGCTCTGGAGCAGAAAACCTGGAGTCAGTTGTCACTCATCCATAGCAGTTGAGGTACAGTATGTCTGGAAAGTAAATCATTTTTTGGGGGCACTCCATTGCAGTGCTGCCCTAGTCATTACAGCCACAGAGTGTAGGAAGTTCACTTTGAGTTTTGCTTGCTTCTGCCACCAGAATCTCTCTGCTTCCGTCCTCCAGAACTGCACAGCACTTCTGTCTGCCAGCTCAAGCCCAGAACTACCTGCAGTGATCTGTGCTCAAAACAGCTCCTCATGCATAATGAATCTGGGATCTTAACCTACTGCTATAGTCTCCAACAAAGCTGCCACATTGGCTGATGGCATCCAAGTACAAAGAAAAAACCTAAATCTTATTTTTTTTTTTTAAATTATTATTTTTTTTTTTTTACAGCACTGCTTGAACTCTGTGGTTCACAGAACAAAGTCTTTGCCTGGTCCTTTCCATCTGTCATTGATGCAGATGTTTTAACTGCAAGCCAACTTCAAGAAAGCATTCTGTTTTTTTCAAAACTCTACCCTGTCCCTAACATTTCATTTGCTGGGGAATGGAGAGTGATTTAGGATGAAGTAAGAGCTAAGAAGCAGACAGAAGATGCCAGATGGCATGGCAACAGGCACAGAGCAGTTCTTAAATGGAGGTAAGCCCCTCCCCTTGGGAAGAGAGGAGAACATGCTTGAACCCTATATACCAGCCCAGCTGATCAGTCTAGCAGATGCTGGATTGCAGACCAGCAAAGGGTCTGGAGGACTTTGGTTCACTGTGCACCTTGGCTCACCTGTGTGGCTAGGCTGAGGACCTGCTGAACCAGCTCCTGTGTCTCAGAAGGCTTTTTTAAGAACAGCTTCACTATAGCAGTCAGAAGGGTGAGCTGCACCTAGGAGAAAGGAACACAAAAGGAAGATCAGTCAGCCTGCTTTAAAGTATCCCAGGTCTCAACATCCTTTGCTAGCATGAAATTCCACGCTTTGCAACATTACATCATTTTCTGTCAGGGAAATCCAGTAAAATCAAACTTAAACTCTTCTCCATAGCAAAACACATTGCAAACAAGACCCTGATCAGAACACTGAGGTTCATGTCACACTTTGATGCACCTCATCACTATTCTTCTGCATGTCCTGGTCCCTGGTAGGGCCATTCCTTAAGGAGTATCCAACATGCAGGAAGTTCAGTCTTATCCTTCCACAAAAAAAAATACATCTAGGGAACTCTGCAGATTTTCTGTCTCAAGGGTTTTGTTTTAGGTAAAGCTTTAACTTTTTATTGGAAGCTGTCTTCTGACCACTGCAGTAACATTTGCAGTCAGTCCCACACACACAGTACAGGAAACACTACAGATAAGACATGTAACACAATTTGTACCTGAGTACTTTCGTCATGAAAGCCCTCCAGAAAACTCTCCAACAGTTCATCTGCATTATCAATTCGTTCTGCATATTCACCCACTATCCAGATCATGGCAGCTCTGGCATCTGGTTCATCCAGGGAATCCAGATTCTCACACAGGGTGGCAATGATGCTTTCATACCTGATTTATCAGAGTACACGTGAATTACCAGGGTGAACTCGACTTACGTTTACTTCATTTCAGCCCACAATTCTGCAGAGAATCCTGTACTGAATTACAATTTTCTGTATTTCTATACAACATGAAACAAGCAGCATTTTCAATCAATTGAAGATACTCCCAGGCTTTTTCCTTTTCCAATCTGAGTGTCAGGACCTCACAGGATCCTCAAGGGCTTTGCAGTTTCTTTAATCAGCAAGGCCACCCAGAAGTGGTACTCAAGACAAAGCTGCCTCCCCTTCCATTTTGCTAAAGGGAACGTTTGATCCAAGTGTCCAAATGTTCAAAATGAGTCTGTATCAGATCCTACAGCCTTCCTACTATCTTCAGACTAGCAACTCCAGAATTGGATATTATACTCCCCAAAGGCTTTGCTATAAAACAGACAATACCCCACACTAATTATTTTGCTTCCCCTGTTCCCATGCGTGGGTATCCCTGCTGTAAGTACACAATCTATCTTGTAACTGACAGCAGAAATTGCCAGAAAGACCCACAGATGTCTTGTATTACTTTTTAGGTGATCACAAAACCTCTGCTGAAAGACACTGCCGCACTGTTTTACAGCTAAAGAAACAAAACCTTATTGCATGAAGGCATAAAATAAGCTGGGCGCTACCCAAGCCAGAGAGAACATCTGATGGAGAAAGCTAGTTCAATTTCAACCTGTCAGGCTGGTGTCTTGTCTACAGCTGACATCTGCATCACATCAGCAGCTAGGACCAGAACAGACACTGCTTGTCAGAAAGACAGCCACCCGGGCTCAGTGCTCTGCTAAGCTCTGCTGAGAGGGTTCTGCCTTGCTGTACTGTGGTGCTAGCAGACAAAGGTTTCCAAAAGCCCTGCAATACTTCCATACTTGTTGGGGTACTTGCGGAAGATGTCCCTGATGACCACAATGGCCTCCTGGACGACGTAGTTGACCTTGGTCTGAATGAGGTCTAGCAGCGTGCTCACACAGCGCTCTGCAGATTGCTGGATGAACAGAACAAGACAATTAAAATAAGATGAAGAAATATTTCTCACAGCACATGCTGAGAAACCTGGAATGCACGTGAAAAAGGGCCAATAGGGGAAAAATAAAAGTGCTATAGCTACCAACTCAGTATGTCTGTCCAAGAAAACCTGCAAGGTGATAGCAGTGTATTAACCAGGGAATTTAGGTTGCTAAACAGTGGAGATACCAACTGACTCAAACTCCTGAGCTCTTTGGGACTTGCTAAGAAAGCAATCAGGGCTGGAGGACTTCTGACAGGAACTGCTGGAAGATGTCTGGGGTAGCTAGAGGGTGGCAGATAAAACCACGCACCAAATACACTGCGAGATCAACAGCAAAAAGCAGCTCAGATCAGCATCAGGTGCTGTGCTCTGGGGGTGAAGTCACTAGCACCTCGTGAAGAGACAGCTGTAAACAGAAATACAGCTGTTGCCAAAGCAGACTTCACATTGAGGAGTTCATAACACCCAGCCACAGACCCCACAGGATAATAAGGACTGGTCAGTGGCACGCTCCAGGAGTCAGGATTGGAATTAGAAGCAATCGATTCAAGGAGGTCTGCTCCCAGGTAGCACAGGCAGGCAGGACAACACAGGAGCAACAAAATCCAGCACCAGAGAGTCTGAAACAGGGACAATGATTTGGCTATTAGCAGAAGCCTCATTACACAGCTGGTGATTAATGTGAGAAGCAGACTGCTCATGACACCGCCTAGGCAGCTGCCATCAGAACATTCATAAAGCATTCAGGATGGAGACAAATATCATAGGGCACAAACAACAGCACCACAGGTGGATTTTTCAATTCGAGTGATCTAATAGCCCCCCTGCTTTTCCAGCACTTGAAGGCTGGGCAAGAGAAGGAGAAGCAAAATGACATTTAAGCAAGTTGCTTTTGAGAATGGGCAATCAAGGACAAACCTGACAACATGTACAGCTAAATTCAGGACAAGCAAAGACCAAAACCTATTGTGACCTTTTGCCCTGTGACTAAAGCAGTGCTATCTTACAAATACAGTGAACTTGTGCAAACAATGACAATGTCAGCATGGGGATCAGCCAAGGAGACACCTTATAAAACAGCATTCGCTCTGCCTTCATGGGAACCCCACTCCTTACAAGCTGGATGCCACAGACCTTGCAATTTCACCTCTTACCAGTTTCCCCAAAACTATCACTAGCCATGATAACAGCTGATCTTAAGGGCACTTGGGGTAAATCTGCTCTTACCCAACTCCCCTCTCCAGTACCTACAGCACCAGCTGCTGTTTGCAACTTCAGCAGCGCAGCCCTGTCTGGTTCTACACCTAGCACAGTTCCACGAGTCAAAAATTTCAAGGAAAAGCAAATCATAGCTTGTTTTTCTCTTCTTCAGACGCTTTGAAGCATGAAATTTTTCTAGGAAGAGCATAACATTCACTTTGAAAAACACACTGTTGATTTTTAGCCCAAGAGTCCATCAGAAAGCAAGTTGCCATGTGGGCATATGCACAGAGCAGCTCTCAAGTCCCCATAACAGAACACAGCCCTGCTCATCCCATCCTTTGTAAACACACTGCTGTGTGAAGATGGATGCTCCCAGGGACTGCAGTGCTCTGCAAACTGATGAAAGAGTGCTCTGAAAAGAACAGTTCTCAAGTTGGCACAGGGAAGGACAACCAACTAGCATCCAATTTGCTGTGGTAACCAAAAGCCCACCAGATTACAGTCATAAACTTCAAAGATTTCCAAGAGCTCATCTGCTGGCAAAATCTCCTGGAACCAAGAAATCCCCCTCTAACACAGCTCCTGCTGCTTCTCTGTTGCTCCACAGGGCTCACCCTTTGTACAACACCTACAGCAGTTCCTTTTCTTCAGAGGCCTGAGAAGAAGAGGAGCAGTGCTGCATTTCCAAGCCAGCTAAGATCAGACAGCTTCTTCATCCACTGATGTCAGCAGAGCACACCACAGATACCTTCAACTCATACTATTAAGTCTGGCTAGCCAACCGTACTTTGTAGGTACGCCCAAAGCTAAGTCTGACCCTAACTGGTCTACCCTCACAAAACGTGTTTGTTCTGACATCCCCCAAACCAGCACGATGTCTTAAGGGCAAGATCCCTTAATCTTGCTGTACAGGATGTGTATTGCCTACATTTCCAAAATAAACACTACTTCTGTTTGCAGCATTATGCACTGCTGCACAACAAAGGTATTGCCACACTTGCTCAACGGCTCAGCAGACAAATTTATTTTACTGTCTTATTCTTCTAGGAGAGATAATTGGACGAAAGATAGGATCCTTGAAGGCAGAGCTGAGGTTCCCTGTGAATACTCATTCATCAGCAGCTCCTGCTGCCTGTGCCCTATGTCAAAAAGCAGACTTTTAAGCCTTGGGAGCTTGGACACCGATGGCTGAGAGAATGCTCTTCCATTAGTCATAACTCACAGAACAAACAGCCTCTAGTAAACACAGATGCACCGAGGACAGAGATTAACCTAGAGATGAGGACATGCAATGAGTTGTTCTGTGTTTGCCCTCTTAAGTCTGGCTCTTGTTAGAGGAGTAAACAGACCTCATCTTTAGCACTAGTGACTTCAAAGGACTGCTGCTAAAAAAACAACAAGGTTAACATTACTTGCTGAGAGCTTCACAATTATATAGTTGGAGGGTCACTGCCAATTTGTTGATCCATGGAATATTATTGTTATTATTGGCTCTTTACAAATTGAATGCATAGCATCAGGGATGGAAACATAAAGAGTCAAGGACAAGGGTGAGAAAGGGTAAAAACTTCCACGAGTATCACAGTGTTGTCAGAATACATCACCTTCCATCTGAAACCAGGACAGAGCAGGGCCAAGACCTAGTGAGAAAACCCCTACTGAGAAGTAAGGTGAGCTTGCCCTGCCCTGCACAAGCACCCCAACAGGAAGGCTGCCACCAGCTCCTTTTAACCTCTCAGTAGCATTTCCTATTGCCACTACTGTGGCTTTTTCCAGACAGCTTCCTGGCTGCAGGCAACACAGAGGGAGCACTCAGTGTTCTGAGCTGCAGAATTGAACCTGTGATCACCTGCTCAGTTGGTCCCACTTAAAAGAACAGCCACTGCAGTGATAAACCTCTAGGAGCTGAAGGGGAGGAAGAGTGGGAAGAGGCAGTAGATCTCTCAGAGGGACAAAGTCAGCATCCTCTTTATGCAGGTTACCAGTGATTTAACTGAAATGAGGGACACCTGTGCTCTGACACTGCACTCAGCCAGGCATGATGTGGTCTTTATTTAAACCTGCTGCTGCTCAGTGCTCATGGGAACATGCTTTAGCAAGAGCTAAATGAGCTCAGCTGAAATTAGACCCCTTATGTGACATTTGGCACTCGTTTATCAGTTTAGTGGAAAGTATCAACACCACAGCATAAGACATCTCTCTCTTCACAGCCGTTCTGAGCTCCTGTCAGGCATCCTAGATTTATATACAAATTAGGTCAATTAGCAGAACCAGCATTAATAAAAAAAATCTATTATGAGCATTCTGGTGAATGCTGAGCTGGCAGAGGATGTTTCAAAGTGTTGTTCCAGGTAACTGCAAAGACTCTTGGCAAGTATTTGTATAAGCAGCTAGGTTAGAGAGCACACTGCAGATGAAGCCACCAACTACAGAGACCTTCAAACTAGACAGAGTAACTCCATGTTTGTGCAAGTTGTTCTTCAGTGCTGACTCCATAACAAGACTCTGTAACTCTGTTCTATTCAGCTGAAATAGGGGGGGAGGAACATAAAACATTTAATACTGAGTTCCTCTGCATTCAGTCTCTTCTACCCCCTTTGAAAGGTCAGGTCACAGCAATTAAAGGAGGACCTTGTGAATAAGCAGTCATTGTTCTACTGAAGCCAGCACAGTAACATACTTCATCTGTGACTATTTTGCTGCCTTGCTCTGCTTGCAGGCTGAGTGAGAGAAGCAGACCCCCCTTGTGATACAGTCACCCAGAGCTCATAACCCTGCTGCTTTGCTGGGGCCGTGCTCACAGGTACGGTGGATCCACATCACTCAATCACCAACATAGGAGCAAAGAAGCCTCACATGACTTGAGAATGAGACAAAGAAGCCTGAGATTGGTTCTGGAGTCAGAAAAGCATGGAAAACCTGAAGCCTCAGGTACTTGCCTCAACCTTGATGGCACAGCGTCCAATAGCTCGAACAGCCTTGCGAACAAAGTCAACATCCACCTCAGTAGCATATTCCTTCAGCTCTGCCAGGACCTGCAAAGAAAGCACGTCAAAGTGAACACCTGGCTGACAAGGGATGCCACCCAAACACCAGCACACAAGCAGGATGTATTCTTCCACAGCCAACCATGCACATCCAAAGCTAACACTGTCAAAACCCTGATATCAATCTCTACCTCTGAAGCCAATGCTGTTGGGAGGAAATACGGCTTGGATTAGGCAGGCAGACTCAATTCAGGGTGGCTGAAGCCAAAAGAGGCTCCAAGTTTCCCCTGACAAACAGCTGGGGGCAAAATCAGCCCTGCTAAACTTAACCATTGCAATCCCCCTTACACTGAAGATACAGTGACACAGAGTTGACACACCTCACAAACAGATTTTATGTAGTTTGTTGTACTTATTGTGCTACATTCACTGCATGCAAAGCTCTTTTTCTCTCTGCTTTTCTGCATGGAGATGAACCCATGCATCCTTACTGGGTCAAAGAAAAGGAAGGGATTCAAAGACATCATGGAACAGACTCATACAAGGACCAGAAACAATATAAAGATTCGCCTCCTCTAAGATTTATGCCTCTATTTCAGTTATTTTGCTAATGGAAACAAGGGCTTACACCAAGACCCACTTGGATCTAACAGCAAAAAGCTACTTTACCTTAAAACAAGAAATCATTAACAAAAATACCCCATGCAACCTATCTGCTCTCAAAATCTCACACTTCGGTTGCTCATGTCACACATGACATCATGGTGATGTCAAAAAGAAATGACAAAGGAGAAGTGAGGCAGCACAAAGCAAGACGGTTGTTTGAAAAACCTGTAGTCAATGCCAACTGCTCAGAACAGTGACAAGATAAAGAAGCCTTGAAGGGCCAGACTGCAGACAAATAAATCTACAAGAAGAAGACAGGACATCTGTGTTTCGAAGTCCTATTATTTCCTTGGATGATCTACGTTGCGCAGCACTTAGCACTCAGGTTTAGTAGTCTGTGCTTTCCAAATATTGCCTGAATCTGAGAACCTCAGATACAAGCAATCTGTTGCCTGATACAGCAGGCATGGAGACTGGGCGTCTCAACAAGCTGCACGGGGAAGAAGGGAGCAGAAGGTTGCTCTCAGTGGGTCTCATTTCAGCATGCATTTCTGACAAAGCTTGAGCTGTTTTTAGGAATGCCTCTTCAGAACCAGGAAGGGATTTATTTACTTCTCTGCAGATCCCAGATTGAGACACTGTCCTCCAGACACCGCTGCCTTTCATCCAGGCAGCCTGCATTATCTAAACACTAGGCATTAAATCTGGTGTGGAGCCTACATGCTCATGGAAACTGCTTTTTAAAATGTTTTCCACATAGCCAGCACAAGAGGGGCATGGAATTACCTTGCTCTGTTCAAAACAAACAAACACCAGCCAAACAAAAACCAAACAGACAAGGATAACACACAGCGGAGACAGCTGCTTAAAAGTGTCACATTAAATGAAGCTGCTCTTTGATAATTAGGATAGGACAATAATAGCATTAACCAGAGGCATTAATCATTCTGCATTAGCATTAGGCCTTGTGACCAGAGTGGCACTCAAGAACACTTACTTTATTTAAGGGCTTTGGATTAAACTATATTACATTCAAAGAGAATCTAAACTAGAAAGTAGTTTCAATTCAGCTTAGCTTTAGCTTTGTGATGTTCCCATTCTGCAAGCAAGTTAAGCAAGATGAAGGTTATTTTAGCTCTGAAGAGTGCCTATACAAGGCAGTAACTATTTAACTAATACACTTGAAATTCACACTTCAGTAATGTTTGACCTTTCTGAATGCCTCCATTAAAGGCACACCTCTCTTACTGGAAACAAGCCTCTCATTCTAACCTCAGCTCTAGCAGTGACTCATTGACAGGAGCTTTTCACCCAGAATCATGATCTGTAAAATGATCTACCTAATTGTCACAATCATTGGTACCTCCACTGAAATTATGGGGAAAACTCCAATTCTTCCCTGCAAAGAGCACAGGGAAAGCAATGCCTAACAGCAGAACAACATGAGTGATAGTTGCACAGTCTCTTTCAGGGATCAGAGGGTTTTTCCATGCCCAGAACACATGCAGGGTCTGTTAGAACTTGCTGAGCTGACCTGGGCAATGTTTGCTTGAGAAGCCAGGCGGATCATGATGTCCAGTTTCTCCAGCTTCACATAGATAGGGTCGTTGTACTTCACAAAGAACACCTTGATTTCCTGCTTCAGGATTTCAGGCCTGAAGGGAACACAACATTGTTTCACCCAAGACTGGTCAAAACAACAGGCTCCATTCTAACTGGTCTATCTAACCACATCTACATCACACCTCCTCCATTTGAACAGCTGAGCCAAGCAACTGTGCACAGTGCTATGATGCACTGATGTTCGTATCATTGTCATCAGTGAAAGATCTTTATGTAGATCCCACTGACAAATTCATTTCCTGCTTCCACTTGCACATACTTCTGCCGTTGCACAGGAACTCTGCCATGCACACACAATCACAAAGTGCTGTCCCACCTTTCCAGTAAGGGTAGGCAGTATTCAAGCAAGTGGGAGTAAATTGGTGAAAAAACAACGCTGTACATCAGTATGTTATCAGCTTGGTTCTTCCACATTGAAAGACAATAGGATAAAGCACACTGAGTTTCTACAGGTCATTATGACCTGTGCAGTTACACTCTCCTCCCTGCATGCAACCTGATTTACAGTCTGGTGGGAGGGCACTTCTTGGTGCACTTAAAATGCAGTGAAGAGAAAAAGACAGGTAACAAAGTACTGCGTGACACTGGTATCACGAGTCTCTGCAACGACACAACTTATGTAAGCTACCAGAGTCACAAGACTGTTCAATCCAACCCTTGAAGAGGCTGAACCTGAGTTAAAGGCAGTTCTGCATGTATAAAAATAACAGAAGGAAAGCAGATGTCCTCCCACATCCAGGAACTAAGATTTTACCTTTTCTGCACAATCAAGTTGATGTTCCTCAGGGCAACATACTGGACTTCAGGCTCTCCAGACAGCAAGGTAACCAGTGGAGGAGCAAGCTTCTTCAGCAGCATGTTGTAATAATCTGAATCCTTGGGGAGAAGCTCCAGGAACTTCATCAGAACTTTCACTGCTGACAGAACCACTGCTGAGTTGGCATGGGACAGCCGAGGAGTCACCCGCTCACAAATACTGGGGACAGAAGAGGACAGAAGACAGAACATTTAATCCAGAAATCTCAAAATATTTCAGATCTTACCTGAATTCTGGAGAATGCACACAGCTAAAGACACCTTCCTCAAACACTTCTACTTGGTTTTGTTTACAGAGAACAGGCAGACAGCCTTGCTTTCCTGAACACAGCAAGAAGCGAAGAATGACTTCTTTCACAGCTTCAAGTTTCTCTCCTGCTACACTTCACTCAAATTCTTCCAGCCCTCAGCAATGGACATTTGGTTATTGGCTTTTTCTGCCTTGTGGTATTCTCTTCAAGTTCTGTAATCTCATCTGTCACTTACAAAACAACTTTAACAAAACCACTACCAGAAAAACACCTTAGCTCCCATGTAATCATTCAGAGGTGATACATGCTTCAGGCTTGCTTGCCTTTGGACAAGTTTCTGCCATTACAACAATTTGGTTCTAAAAAAACCAGTTTCTGTTACTCTGAAGAAACAGGAAAAAAGCAACCTAAATATCCTCCCAAGACTCAGCTTCATCACTTGCCTCAGTGGATCCTATATTCAACAGCATCCTAAACAACCCATCCCAAGCAGAAAGGAAGTTTGGGTTCATATGGTCTTTCTGACAGCATCTGTTATGTTTCTTCCCACCCTCTCCTGCACACTGCTAACCCAGAACAACCTTATTCCCATCTGTGCCTCCCTAAAGTTTCTTTCTCTGAAAGATTTGCTTTCAGCCACCCTGGAAGGGAGGCAGTAAAGCTAAGGGAAGAGCACAGGAGGCTGAAATAAGACAAGAGCAGATCTTAGATGCCACTGCCCAAGATCGCCTGTAAAGCCAAAGCCTCTTCAGCTCACTGTGCCTCAGCCTCCCCGTGTGCAGGGGAGTGACAGCAGCCTTGCTGTAAAGGAGAACGCTACAAAGGCAGGTGCTGCCACTCTTCAATCTGAAATAAGACAGACCCTAAGAGTCAAGCTCCAAAAGAAAAGGAGTCATTACTGCCCATACAGTTTTGTACAGTGCTCCGGCAGAATTAAGGATAAGGAACTCAGGGATATTCACAGCTGCTCAAACTAGTGGTGCCTCTTACAAAGCCAGGATAATGCTGGCCTGACACTCTGGAGATCTCTGCAGGTTGCTAGCACTCATTAATATCTGCTTTCTGGCACAAAATCTTAGAGCACAAGGAGGAGGGAGGTGGAAAAAAAGCAGCAAGACTACAGGCAGAAATTTTTTATTGGATTATCTCTTGTGCTTCAAAAAGAAGAGTCACCAGAAAAATACAGCAAATCAGAGCAGGTCTGACTAAATTTTGTTTATGGGCTTGTGCTCCTTCCTTCCCCTCCACCCAACTGTTAACATGGAATACATCAAGTCTCAGAATTCCCCTACACCAAGTAATTGTTCCTTCTGGTTCCTTATTGTCTTGGGCATGAAATCTGGCTTTGTGATTTCAGACAGACCAGGAAGAGCCTTGAAGCACACTACATACGCCTAAGGTCTCCACATTTAGCTTAGTTATTAGAGTTAAAAATAGAAGAAAAAAGGAGAATTTAAAGTTGTTTCTTAACTTTGTTTTGATTCTACCACAGACTAACTTTTAGTTGGAAAAAATACTATGAAAGCCCTCAGACCTATGTGGAAAACACAAAAGAGCAGTAAGAAATAGGAATTGGCTCTGCAATGGGAAGTGGCAGCTCACCAGCAATAGCCCAGATCCCCCAAGTTCACCTCCCTTTTAAACTTCTACATCAAGACTTTTTGTACTGTTTGAGATCTAGAACACACAGCCCTCTTATTTACAAGCCTTTCACATAGAGGTGACAATGCCAGAAGTCTGCACATGCTCTGCTACCAAATCATGCAAGCAGCCCATGTGAGAGCAGGATCAAACGTACCTTTGAGCTTCACGATCATCCTTGGGGTTGTAGTTGGACAGGCAGTCCAGAATGAAGATCTGCCCCCACTCTGTGCATTCATTTAACGCTGTCAGCAGCTTGTTGATGTTCTGAGGGTTCAGGTCCAGCAGGTTGCTGTTGGGATGCGACTCGCTGATTTCTGACAAAGCAGCAACAGCATTTGCTACCACCTGGGAGAAGAGGAGACAAGGAGATGCATTCTTTGCTACTGTGTCTTCAGCAGCTTGATGGGGATTAACTTGGGTTTAGCACGGGTTACACATGGGACACTTGGAGATCCTGGCATGTGTTAGCAGCTGCAGCCATCACAGTCATCACAGCCTTCAGGGACCCAATACAACCTTACAAACAATTCTGAGAATCCAAAGCCCGACTTTAACCTTACCCTATGCTGAAATTTTGAGTCTCTTGGGGAAGAAGTGAAAGAACAACAGCACAGCTAGAAAGGGCTAATGACAAATATAGGACATATGAGAAGTCAACACAGGCGTAAAGAGCATTTTGCTAGAGAAATTACACCCTGAAAGTGTTTCTGTCTATGATAGACAGAAATTAAAGTTGTCTCTAGATAAAATGAGGACCTGGGACCAGAACTTCACCAGAGACATTTTTCTAGAGGGGGCCAGCAATGGCATCTGAGAGTGCCCACATGGATCAACGAGAGCATCTCACCTACAGGCTCCAGGCTTTCCTGCAGCAAGCCCCCATAAGCATCATCTCACTCCCCTTGTTCCCATCAGGTGCTCAGCTGGAGTTGGATTCAATGATCCAAGTGGGTCCATTTCCATTAAGGACGTTCTCTTTATATGACACAGTCAGGGTCCCAAAGCCTCTAATCACTGTACTCAGTCAGGAATGGATGCTTCTTGCCCAGTACCCCCTTGGCAGCCCTGTGACATATGGCTCAGCCCAATCCAAGAGATGGGAAGACTCTTCTATTTCCTTCAAAATCTAACATGAAACCAAAAGAAATTTAAGCCCAAGTTTGACACAAAATCAGAATGCCTTATGAAGAGGTGCTTTGAGGACATACTGCAACATATACAATGTCACCCTAACTCATTGAGCAAATCTGCTCAAACAGGGCCTTATAACATTACTTTCTGTGGGATTAAAGTCAAAGAAACATCTTACTAAAACCCTTGCATTTAGATGATTAAAAAGGGTTTTGATGCAGTACACCGAAAACAAGAACAGCACAACCACGAAATTCTGTGCATTGCTCCCATCACTGCTTGTCATTAAAGCAATGTATTCCAAAGTCACTGCTGAAGCAATGCTGATTGCTTTGCATTTCACACCTAGAGGTCAGAGATTCCGATCCAAGGTGTGATGAATTTCATTAGCTGAGTGAGCCTTCCATCAGCAAAACCATTAGCAATAAGAACTGCTGTCTTCCTATGCTGCTTTAATGAGCTACTTATTAAGATGTGCTGCTTATTTGTCACATTATTTAATTTGCCTAATTCCTGAATGGTTAATGTGACACAGCATAAAACCGAAGCAGAAGACCATTTTAATTTCATTAGAGTTTGGAAATTTTCAAGTGAAGACAAATCATGAAAGCAACTTAAAAGTTCAAAACTGTTACAAGAAAACACTTACAAAATGAAACAGAGGAAAAAAAGAAAAAGGAAGTGACAGAACCAAAGCACTGCAGAAAGGTACCTGTCAGCTGTGCAATGGAAGAGGGCTGTGCTTTGGCAAATGAACTCAAGCTGCCAGGCATTGACTTCTCGCAGTAATTAGTCCATGTGGATATCCTCATCCCTGGGCCAAGAACAAGTGAAAGCAGCTGTGCTGAAGCTTCCTCCCTTACAGAGAAAGCCATGTCTATCAACCTGAATTTGCCACAGGCAGAGGATACCCAGAAAAGCAGTGGCTCCAACTCAGAAAGTGCTGTGAGCAAGGGCTTGCTTGCTTTTAGGATCTTTTGAGAAATGATTTTATGTGGAGGGAGGAAGGATTTAGGTTGGATGTCAGGGAAGTTCTTTCCTATGAGAGTGGTGAGGTGCTAGAACAGTTGCCCACAGAGGCTGTGGATGCCCCATCCCTGGAGGTGTTCAAGGCCAGGTTGGATGGGGCCCCCGGGCAGCCTGATCTGGTATTAAATGTGGAGGTTGGTGGCCCTGCATGGGGCAGGGGGTTGGAGATTCGTGATCCTCAAGGTCCCTTCCAACCCTGGCCATACAGTGATTTTGGGGCTTTTTTGAGCAACTAGCATGGCAGCATAAACGCTGTAATCCACAGAAGACTGAGGATGGGACACTAAATGGCAATCCACCAGATGAAGCGTGTCAGGTTTTCATCAGAAGCACCCATACGTGTGAGCATGAGATGGTATGATGCCTAAGGAGCCTGCTGCCCATGTTCTGATTTGCACCACAAAAAGGACTGGAAGGGGCTGTGAAACACAGGCAGAAGCTCAGCTCTGCCAGGCTGGCTGGGATATAGTATCATAGTGTGCAACTACAGCTGGTCCTCACCTTCTACCTGAGCAGAGCACTGCTGCTGTCAGCTTGGTGACACAAAGATAAATGAACCTGAAGAGGAGATGGAAGGGGATGGGGAATATTTTCAATAAACTTTAAGCAACACTGATTCAAAATAAAAAAGCAATTGCTGGCGATTCATACTGAACATATTGATGTGTTATAGTATGCCAACAAAAATAATTAGCATCTTCAAGGCTTTTTACACAGCCACAGCACAGTTGAAATGAAAACAGATTTCAGAAATGGGTCCAACATAAACACTGGTTCAAGTATGCCTGCTCACCTCTCCTCATTGGTGCTGCCCTGGATGCACGATGAGACAAGAACTCAGAGCAAAGCAAGCCAGAACTGCACGGTTCCATCCCAGTGCACAGCTCCCATCTTGCCCACAGCTCTCATCAAGTGACGGCTCAGGCAACATGTACACCTAAACTGAAATGCTGCCCACAGCGTGGGGCTCTGGCCATTACTGGGGAGTTATGGATCTCTATCAGCTTCAGCAGCACTTGGCTAAAGGAAACCCACAACTTAAAGGCTGAACTTGTGTTCAACTTGGTTGATTCTTCTTCCTTGGCACAGCAATATGAGATAATGAAGTCTGTCTGCTGAACAAGTGCAAGGTACAAAGTGATAAAACAAATTACACAACAGTGTCTTCACTTTGAAAATAAGTAGCAATGACAGTATTGAGGGAATACATGGAAAGTAAAGGTAAAACTTCACATGTGGTGTAGAACTGTAAGATCAGATCAGAAACAGATGTTTCACAGCAAATGTCACAGCTCAGCTGAGCAGCAAAAGCAAGCCATGGGCTTCTTCAGCAAGCCACTGCTCTCTGCTTCTAAAAAACACATAGCCAGCTCCAAGGAATGGGAAACCAGCTGAGAGCTGGAGGACTTATTTCATCAACTAAAAGGCCAAACTAACATCTAGTGTGGGCTCTTGGTTCTCAGAAGCAAGGATAGCTTGCTACTCACAGACAGGTAAATCCAAACAAAGAACACAAATAGCTTTTCAAAGCTTTAACTTGTAATTTGACTTCATTTTTGTATGCAAATGCATTATAACAAATCTGAGACAATGATTAATGGTGTAAGCACTGTAAAGCACCATTTTCTAAAATAACAAGTTAAAAAAAAAAAGCCTGAACAAATATGCTGTGTGTTACATAAGGCCATATATGTGAGGATGTGCCTGGCAAAACGAAAACCACAGCTCACAGATCCCAACCAATGAAAATCAGCCTAAAAATCAACCAGAAAGTACAAACGAAGAGCAGACTGGAGATTAAACAGTAATGACCATCATCATCTGAGGTCCCTGCCTTGCTAATTTAAAATCAATCCACTACATGTCAACACTATTCAAATGCAGTCACAGCAACATCCCTTCAGAGCACAGTTGAGCTGAATGACAATAAATTTGCTTTCTGGCTGGAATTTCCTGACAAATTTAGACTTGGAGAAGTGTCACTGGTACCAAGATAACTAAATCTCACAGGCTCTTATTAAAAAATAAACCCTACACTTAAGACCGTGCTACAGATTTAATGAGAACTCCACATTTTTAAACCCACCTACAAACAACCCCCACCTCTGTAGCCCCAGACTCTGGCTCCAACCTGCGGGGAGCTGCAGAGCTCAGAGCTTTGCTTTGCCAGTTATTCCTCCTGGCAGCTCAAACCTTTAGCTCAGAGCAAATGGTATAAAATACATCAACAAGGAGGGAAGGGGGTGGGTGAAAACCCGAGTGTCTGCCTGCCAGCCCACACAGAAAAGCTTTGCAGGGGGTGGGGGAACAGGAGGGAAGCTAGGCGGATCTAGAACGCCGAAGAGTCAAAGCAATCAGATTACTGTGCTGGCATCCCAGGCTAATTGGAAATCAAACCAAGTGTGTAATGTAGTTAATGAAATACAACATTCTGCTGCTTAACGGGAACCTCTGGCGCACCATCCCATTAAAACGAGGAAGAAATGAAGAAAAGGAGGAAAACAAAAAGCTCAAAAAAGATGCCACCTCGCTGGAGGCTCCCAGCCTCGAGACAGCCAGGCACCACGTGATGTTTTTGAGAACACAGAGAGATGCTGACATTTCCCAGCAGTGCACTGAGCTCGTGCCACGGAGCACGGCCTTCCAGCGGGGTGGTGGGGGCATCTGCATGGATGTGTATTTCATGGGGCTGCCTGTCTGCATAGCACAGGTGATGCAGTGTGCCTGAAAGGTCCTTAATGGGTACCAACATAGACAAGCTCTTTCCTCTAAAAGCTAGACACCCCAGCACTGTTTATACGTTTTTTTCATCTACAAGCCCCCTTTAAGTTAGCAACCCTAGAAATGGTCCAAGACCATCAAAAATGGCCTAAATAAATCAGAAAGCCTATTTAAATATTTCACATAATTAACACACGTGTGTATAGCTTCATGTTAAGACCCTGGGAGACTAACACATCCTCAGTCCACACAGTCTTGGAAAATAGCATATCACATGCACAGGGCTCTGAGTAGGCATTCATCTTCCACTGCTTCCATTCTACAAGGCCATACTTCAGTACCTGAAGCTCTGAAACCACGCTGCTGGATAAGTAATCAGTTCCCAAACAGAGAACTGCAAATTGCCTGGGAGGCGTGGGAAAGACCTCCTGCTTGCTTTTTGCAAGTGGGATGAATTTTTCTGGAGGTGGCAATGGCAGGGAAGGCAAAGTGTTGTGCTCCCCACAATCAGCTCATCTTCAGTGGTTTTTATGCTTCACTGCTCCTATGAGGCACTGCAGAAAAAGAGCACTTTGTAGCAGACTGAACACTGCTCCTACTCTCTGGTCTTGCAGCATCAAGATCCATTGGCTGTAAGACAGGAAACCATGCTTCCCCAAGAACCCCAAGGGTCACCTATCACATACCAGGAACAGTTCTTTCACAAGGCTTTTTTAAGGCCCTTTGCAACTTCCCTTGCAGAGCTTCTCCCTGGCACCATCCAGTTGCAAACAGG
Organism: Lagopus leucura; assembly: GCF_019238085.1. Classification (NCBI taxonomy): domain Eukaryota; kingdom Metazoa; phylum Chordata; class Aves; order Galliformes; family Phasianidae; genus Lagopus; species Lagopus leucura. Next base: position 4,358,103 of record NW_024962276.1, read on the forward strand.
GCTCTCTCACCCCAGCAGCCTTTTTAGAAGAGAGCCCACCAATCAAAACCTTATTTAGCCCTGACAGTGGGAGGACTGGTGGGTAGCAAAGCGTCACAGCTACAGAGTTTTGTGACAAACAGTGCTGGTCAGTAGCTAGAAGTGTCTGTTCTGATTGAAAGTGTAACATCTAGGCACATGGCAACAAAATTTCCCAGCACTCAAATTGATATTAGAGATCCTGGGATGATCTATTGGGCAAGACTAACACTTGGGAAATTAGACACACACTGGCAGCAGTAATTGGAAAGAAACAGGTCTCCGATGGATGAATTTGTCAATTAAGGTTTATAAATGAGGGGTCTTGTAAGGACAGACTCCTGGGAGCTGTGGAAATTCATGCATTACTGTATGAACACACTGCATCTCTGCCAGACTGAAAGCATTCAGAAGGAAGGGAAAAAAAACAGCTTCCACAGAATCCACCCCAAACCAGCATCCCTCGGCCTACCCAAAAATCAAATCCTGCATAGAGGCCCACAGTTCCCTCAGATCTCTTCAAGGTGACAACCTGAAAAACAACTGGCTGCTCAGCCAGCCTGACCCAACCCAAAAACCCAACTGAAAGCCCTGCCATCAGCGCGGGGTGGCAGCCCTCCCCTCTCCCCCAGTTTAAGTCTTTGCAGTCTGACTGCTGCAACGCAGCCACACAAGCAAAGAGGCTTCTGAACTCCCTGCTCATCTCCCACGTTGCCTCTTTTAAGCATCCCTCCACACACATTAACATACCCCTATTCATACATGCTCCTCTGCAACCACAGCCCTTCTGCAAAGAAAGTTCTCTGCTTCTCAGATAGATAGAAAGGTAACTGGCAGGAGTGGCCTACAAAGAGCCCTGTGAAGATGATGTTGTGCAAGACCAGACCCACAAAGTCCTGTCGGGACTTGAAAGGACCACCAGCAGTTTCTTGATGTTATTACACAAGGAGGAGCAATATTCCTGTACAACATACAGCAGAGGGCAGCCCAGGAGGTAAAGCTGCTTTTGAATAGTCCCATAGCCCAGGATACAGTCTCAGACAGACAAACAGCTTGCCAGCAACTAATAAAGAGAAAGTGAGGACCTTCTTCATCCATAATGCCATACTGGAAGCCCAGATGTATACTTCAGGTTCTGTTTGGCAGAGAAGGAACCTGTGAAGCTTGCAGTCACAGCAGGAGAGTCAAGAAAGCACTGTGATACAGATCAATGGGCTTTCAGTCTAGCCTGTGAGCTATGGAAACTCAATACTGCTAGAGGTGATTCTGACTAAATCAAGATTAACCTCACATCTGCTCGTTATCCGGGCTCAAGAGACCCTCTTCTCAGCACAGCTTACTAAAAACAGATGCAAAAAGGCACAACAAAAGAGTAACTCCGTTCCATACACTTGGTGTCTTTGCTAATCATCTTGTTACACGATCTGTTCACTCCATATCGATTCCCAACAGCGCTCCTTCCAATAAACTGGGATGTATAGGTGGCATAAAACATGACACTGCTGAACAGCAGATAAGTGGTATGTCTACACAGCCCATGAAAACACAGGAGCAGAACAGCCACTCCTTGGAAGCTGTCATCCAGAGCAGCACAGTGACAAAGCAGAACAGGAGGAAGAAGAGCTACAAGGAATTAAAAACCCAATAGCACCTATAAGAGAACTGAGAGAAGATGACACCAACCAAACTGGAGTCTTGTGGCTAGCACAGATTGACAAGGAAACGATCCCACAGGTTGTGAGCTATCCTAGAAGGTCAAGGATCAGAAGTGTTCAGAAAGAGAAAGCCTGTTCCATTCAAATATTAAAAGACCAGCAAGGCTTATGATGGATTTCCCCTTATGCTTTTCTGCTAATATTTACACACCTGAGGAAAACCAAGAAGCACAGTGATAAAAGCCAGAAGGAGACTACAAAACAAGTTACAAAACAAGGTGTGCAGCCATGAACAGATTTGGTTCTGCTTTGAGCTGCTGCCATCTTGTGGCCTTGTTCTCCATCACCAGAGCTTGGAGTGTGCAATGTTCTCATGGCAATCAGTCATCAAATGCGATTCACAAGTGTCAGAACACAGGATGAGGATAAAGGAAACGTGGTGGTCCTCTGAAGGATTTCAGAGTGCCTTTAGCCATCAGTAGACACATAGGAGACCAATCTCTCACCTCCTGCAGCCAGCCTCTAGCTTTATATTCATCCAGGCCTGGTTCTGCTGAGCTTCTCACAAGGAAATGCTGAGCGCTGAAGACAAAGTGTTTGTCGTGGGACACATGTGGGAAGCAGTGAGGGTTTATCTACAGAGGAAACTTCAGCAGAACCACAAGCAACAAAAGGCAGCTCACGGCAATTTAGATCCGCCTGCAAAATGAGATTAAGGTCTCCATCCACCAAACTTCTGCAGTGTAACCACCTGGTAACTGAAGCACGTCCTCACATGTGCTATTGGCCCACTGCCCATGGAAAGAAAGACATCAGCTGAAACACAGTAAGCCACCAATCCATCTAGTACCTTGTCATATGTACTCATAGACACCTAGATGCAATTAGAAGGCTGAATTCACCCAGGAGAAACTGCAAAGGTACCACAGTGAGACCACAGAAGCAGCTGGAGAACTACTGTACTGCATTCAGGTGCTGGTCCTTTAGCCACAGATAAAGCTCCTCCAGAAGCACATCCTGTACATCCTCAAGGAACAAAGGCCAGATCCCAACAACAATAAGCCCAGTTAAGGAGAAATGCACCCTGGCTACACACCCTCAGCATTGCAACGCCCTCAAAACCCCCACCCCCTTTTTGGTATGATATCATGGCAATAAGTTACCAGTTCTAAAAATACAGAGAAAAACAGCTCTGACGAGGTCACTTCCAGCTTCACATTGGACACCTTTACAATGAGGGTGATGTGAGAGACAGAAGCATGCATCCTGATCTCCACACAATTACAAGGCAATCAGCAAGCCACAGATGGAGTTGTTATTCAGCACAGCACCCAGCTTGAACAGATCGTGCTTGCTCACGTGCTACAGGCAGCCAATTACAAAGTCACACCAAACCCTTCACAAAGACTATTTTTCATCATGAGGAATTTTCAACTCCTGCTCAAAATCATCATTTTTCAGAACAGAAGCAAGTGTGGATTTCCTGTCTAAAACCCATTCTGCTCCACTGAATGCCTAATGTGCCCATTTCCACAAGTCATCAAAAGAAGAGAAGCATTTATATTAATAAAGCCATGAATGAGTTTAGGTAAGTTGCAATGAATGAGATGCACCATTTGCAGAGGAATGTGCCACGAGGATAAATGTATCTATACCACTCTTAACTGATCTTTCTTTTTGATATCTGACACTTTTGCTTTTTTAAACTAAATGGGAACTTTCAGGCTCTGTAATCAGCTTAGATGGTGTATTAAGTCAGCACCTATAGGAGTCCAAAAGCTGACAAAAATCTCTCTGTATGCACCCTTAAAAGCAAGAATCCTCTTGAAGCCTGCAGATCTGAAAACACACCACAGGCCTCTCCTCTTCATCACCATCACCCCTGCATTCTCCTGATGTGGACACAGCCTCAGGATGAGCAGGTAAGTGTGACACAATGCAGGTTCTGTGACCCTGTAGGGTTTCAGCCAAGGTAGAGCTGCAAAGGTTTTTCCATCCCAGCTCATCTTTGTTACCCAGACAGAGCTCATAAGTTTAAATCATGTTTTATTAGGCATCTCTGTGCTACTGTGGTGGCTTATTTCACAAATGGAGCATGAACTACTCTTTGGTATCTCTACCCTTCTCTCCATTCATTTCAGTCAGTATTAATGTGCTTTTAAAATAGATACTGGTTCTCTCCTAACAGCCTATGGTTTACTTACCAAAACAGATCACTCTACAGAGATCAAAACGCAGAAAGGGCAAACAAAGCTTATTTATTTCTCCTGAAGTACTGCATCTATTCAAGCCTAAGCTCCTCAATTCACATTCACAAGGCTAGAATCAGCAGAAGAAAATCAGAGAGCTGGAAATCAGGCTAAGAGAAGTAGGTTATATCCCTGCTCACAGTACACTCCATCACTGCAGCGAACTAGTAAAGGTCAGGGGCCAGTATTTAAGTGGAACTAAAGCAGCCCAACCAAGTACCTTCAGAGGCTGTAAGGCACTCTCAACATCCCATTTATAAAAAGCAGGTGTTCTCCTTGTGCCTCAAAATTACTCAGGCAGAGGGAACACCTCCAAGTAGTCATGAGTATGCACACAGAAGCCTAGCATAATAAATTCAAGGAGGGAAGAAAAGGGAACAGCTTGGAAAAGAGACTGCAGCAATAGGTGCTTCTATCTTCCGGTTGGCACCAATGCTCCCTGATTTATGCCTGTAAAAGCCGGGTACTTTCAGTTTTAGCACCACTAAAAAGCCATAAGAAATGTACTCACAGCCTTCACTCCCTGCTAAAGGGTCAGTACCTCACCACCCACCCTTGACTTATTCAGGGCTGCCCAACGATAGTTACCCCAGGGAAGCAATTTGCTTTATGTGGTTTGATTCATGTGCCATAGAATATGTTGTTATATCCATAATAACCACGTAACATGACATCTTTAAGAATAGGTCCATCAGATCTGTGCTCTGCAAGAGCTGAAAAAGAAAAAACCCACTATATTTTGATTAGAAAGTAACAGTGACATATGACAAAGGGTCCATTTCCACATCAAGCATCTGTGAAAACACAATTTAGTGGGTAAGTTACCCTGTGAAATTCTTGGTCTTGACCTCTACCTCTGCTCTGACAACTCATTTAACTGTATGAAAAACACAATCAATTTCCTTCCCTCATTACAGGCTGGGAGATTTATCTGCATTAGTGAGTGAATTCATCCGCTCTCCTCACTGCAGAAGGCAATGGCTACAAGCTGTAGCCATGGTAGGAACATCAGAAAAAGTATTTCTCACCCTGCTCTTCTGAGTCATCAGACCATAAGTTAAACTTTTGCTGCAGCACTCAAGATAGACAAAAAAGGCAAAAGCCCAAACGGGCATCTCCTATTTTCTCAAGCAGAAAGCATTCCCTAATCAATGCATTCCTCACGACGCATCAACTGCAATTAGAAGCCTTCACATTCCTGATTGCCTGTCTGTTTCCAATTCAGGCAGTGCACTGCCAGGATATGTACATTACCATAGGATTGGAGTCTGCAATCAGGTCACGCAGAGAATCCAGAAATCCCTGGTCCTCCACCATCTGGGCATTGATGTCATGCAGCTTCGCCACGCACACAGCTGCAGTCTTACGAACATAAGGGTCTTCATCCTTCAGACACTTGCGAAGAGGCTCACACAAGTACTCTGTGATCTTGTCCACCCTGATACATCCCATGGTGCGGACGGCCAGAGCACGGATGAGAGGGTTTGGATCCTCACAATCCTTCAAAGGGAAAGAACACACAGTCATCAATTCTGCAACAATCATCGCTAATATCTTCCCCGCAGCCAGCATCACGCCGTCCTTATTTCAAACAAAAGGCATCCTCTTGGATTATGTGTTCAGAAAGGCAATTAATTCAGATTGATGATAAAAGGTAGAACAGATTCACAGAAATGTTCTATACCGTCACAGAACATTTTCAGGCTATGATAGTTTCCAAAACAGTAACGCTGTGATCTGCTTCCCTTAGTTCTCCCCAGACAAAGCTTCCCTCACCACAGCTAAACCTAAAACACAGCTATGCTGGAAAGGAACCTCTCACCATCCAAAGGCTAGCCACAGGCTGCTTGCAGGCAAAATACAGTTTCCAGTCTAAAGGAACCAAAGAATATAATGGCAGAAGTAACCAGTTACACAACGTGACAGCTATTCAGTGATATATATAACTGTGACAGTTATATTTCTCACAGGCCAACAGGTCTAAACACAAGCAGTACAGGAAGAACCCAAAGGTGACACCAGAGGTGTTTTTCTGATGAGATGATTATACTTCAAAGCCACATGATTTATCCACACAATCATTCTAAAAATTCAGTAGGTTTTAAAGCTAAACTCTCCATCTACTCCCCCACTCTATCTACGTCTCTGAGCAACCCTGTTCCACAGTCAGGTTATAACAGGATGGATGCAAAATGATCTACAAGAAGCACTTTGCACACTTATCTTTCACTGTTTTCACATCCTACAGCTGAAACACACCTGAACGCATCCACTTCAAAGTGACATCTCTCACCAGAGCATTCACCACTTTGAACTGTGAACTGCATGTGAATCACTGAGCTAAGGTATACAAGTGCCAACATTTTCACTATACTAATGCCTGTCCCTCAGCTTGCCAAAAAGGACATCAGACATTTCTCTGCCTGGAAAAGCAAAGCACTGGGAAATGTTGGCTATATTTGTTAGTCTGTTCTAACTGCATTACACTTCAGAGATGATAGACAACAAAATTCTTTCCAAGAGCCTGTACGTGGAGATAGGGACATCATCCTGGGCAGAACAGAGCTGCTCTCAGCCTTGCTCTTCTCACCTCTTCCAGCATCACACACCACACCAGAAACTCACAATATGACCACATTCCCTGGTTTCTGGGATTTTGTAATGCATTAGGAGGAGTCTCAAATTTTTTTTAAGTGCCAGGTTTTAACTTACATAACATGGGACCGAAATAACACTTCCTAGATAAGGAGAGGCAACTTGACAACAGAATTAAAAGCAACACTGCAATCACACTTATTTCCCACTGAACTGTCTCTCATTTTCACCAGAGAACAGATTTCCACAAGGCACACTGCTGAGGCATTCAAAGAACTAGGTACATGTATGACAGAGCTACTACAAAGGCTGGAAGATGAAAAATAAATGTTCTGTTACCAGTGACAGAAGGTGGCCTGTAACGATGCTTAGCAAAATGATAAAAGCAGCTTTTCCTGGAGCTTGCTCTCTCATAACCGCTTTCAGGACATGTAAGTCATCTCCTCTGCAGTAAGTAGAGGCAGCAAGACAGGAACAGGACCCAGATCTGCTGGACTCAGCCTGCAAACTCCTTATTTCCTGCTCCTCTATACACACAACTTCAAACCAGAGACTCCAGTACAAAAGCAGAAGTAGACAACGGCTCAGAAAGGCTGATGGACAAAGAAAACATGGTGGCAATCTCTCTGCTGGGCCATTTTCATGGGAACAAGTTACCTTCACAAAGCTGTTGACAGCCATAATGGCCATGTCCGGCTGGCTTTTGGCGTAGTTCATCAGGTACAGATATACCAGCTTCTTCAACTCCAGGTTGTCAGTCTGCATGCAGTTCACAACATCAGGAAAGAGAGAGCTGGACAGATAAGAGTGAAACAAGAATTGAGAAAAAGCAGTGAGATTACTGGATACACAGAGGGACAGTGACAATATCAAAGAAGCCAAGAAAATTGGAGTTCAATTCTAATTGTTGTGCAGTCTAATGACAGGTCACTTCGATACGATGGGAAAGGTGTTACGACAAAGGTGTGATGACAGAAGGACCAGCACAATAGAAAGATGCTACAAAGGAAGGGAAGAAAATTGCTCACCTGTATCAGAAGATTCTAGCAGGGGAAGGCTTCACCAAGGAGGAATCTCCACAAAGAGAGCCTTCCCCAGTGCCAATCAACCCTTACATGAGGTCTAACAGAAGTGCAGCCTGGCTCTACTCCTTCCAGTCTCACAGCTGAACTTCCTTCACCTGTGCTCCCAGGGCTGACCAGGTCTTTTCCCCAGGTGCTCAATCAGTGGTTCAGGCCGTGACCCAGCAGTCCCCATACACCTTCCTAATCAGTTTGCAATCAGTTTTGTAACACTTTAATCACTTAATCACACCTGGAACAGGTAGAAATTCATGCAATTTCTTTAAAGAATTTTAATTGGAGAGTTCAACCAATAAGAAACTTCACCATATCAGGCCTGGAAGTTAACCAACAACTAAAACAGATGCTTAAAAATGTTGTGGTAGTGTAGGGCGCTTACAAAGAACCTGCCAAATTTCAGCCTAGCAAAACCTTACATGATTAGGAGATTAAACACTGATAAGCTGAGTGTCACCCAAATATCAAGTATCAATCTCTAAACAGCCCTGCACAGGAAAGCAGAAAACTACACAAGGACACAGCTTCCCAGTATGCTGTAAAGATCTAAAGCTGAAGGTCAAGCACTGTGGGCAAAAACATTACTTTTTCTCCCTTACAGTTTGTGCGTTTCTCCATTCTATGATGAAGTCATCATTCTAAATTTGCCACCTTATCTCAATTTCCGTGGCAACAGATCCTACTGTCACAAATCCAGGACTACTGCGACTTTACAGCAGATTCCAGTAGTGAGGGAAGCCAGAAAAAGCGTTCAGCTCAAGCAAGTCTCTCTGGTTATTTCAAAAAGGGAGAGAAGCACTGAATCAGCACATCAGATGCTAAATGCCCATGCTGGGGTTCGGACCAGATGATATTTAGAGTTCTCTTCCAACCGAAACCATTCTATGATTCTACACCTTTTAGCCACCATGATGAAATCTCAGGGGTCCTCTTTTAAAAACACTCATTTTAAAGTGTGTTGTAAATTTATGCTATGACAAGTAATGATAGAGGAGTGTGCCCAGCACACCCAAGGGAGGCCCAGCAGAATCAGAAATGCTGTAAGTGGAAGAAATTTGCTTTTACCTGACATCCTTCCCCACAGTCATGGCTGCAATAACCTTCTTCACAGCTTCTTTCCTTTTCTCCTTCTTTTCATTATTGAGTTCAGCCTTCAGTTCAAAAATCTCTCCTGGGAGAAAACAGAAAGGATTGAGCTTTCTTGGAGAAGAAAAAGGTCTGGCTTTAGGGGCAGCATGAAAGTGACTTTTTATTCTTCTGGCCTGTTATTCCACTAAAAACAGTGCAGCAGCGCATAGAGACTGTCAGATTTTATGGAGAACACTGTCCAAGAAGCAGCAAAGTTGCAACATTCAGAGTGATAGGGGCAATGCCTTGCTACCAGAAAGCAGTTAACAAGAATCACACTGCATGTTGCAGCTCTGCCACTTCCAGAGCATTAAATCACATCCCTGTAGTACCTGTTTCTCAGAGGCAACCATTATATAACTAAGATGAAAAGATGTCTGGTGACACCAGACTCCCACTAACAAAAGCAACAACAGCTTCTGCAGTCAACATAGCAGCCTTTTCCACAATAAGCATAGTGCTGGAAAGTCAGTTCAGGCTGGATCACAAGAACAGCAAAGCAAGTTTGCAAAGTACAGAAGGAGCTTATCAGGCCTCCACCAGACACAGCAAGAGCTGCGGGAGGGATAAGGCTCCTTGGTGACAGACAACTCCCCAGGAAGGAGCAGCATTACACCAGAAACCAAAGGCTGAGAAGGACACCCTCCTTACAAACACCAAAACACCTTTGATAAAACACATCCTGTCCCCTAACTCTCAATTCTTACCCACTGACACCACTTTGTCAGAGCAGCAGTTTCCATTGAGAAAATGACTAACACGGACTTCAAGAAGAAAAGAGCTTCCCGCTCTGGAGAACAGAGTGCAGTGACCACTGCGTCCAGTCCAAGGAAGCAAAGTGGGCATGGCTCACACAGCTGATGCCCCAAGCAGTGCTCAGCCAGCAGAAGCTCACTCACCAGAGCTCAGTACAGCTTGGCCTCCTGCAGCCATCTCAGACACACTTGGCTGACACTTTAGGACTGAACTTACAGGCAGAGCTGCTCCTCAGAAAGGAGCAAACTGCATTTGCTTAATTTATGTTTCATTAAGCTTCAGAACGAGCTCATAAATAGATCGACGCTGTCGATTTTTCACTGGCAAGCATTCATTAGAAACATTCAGCCATCCTGAAAAGGAGAGATTGATATGAAACATTTTCTACATCTCTGGGAGAGGCGATGAGCAACATCAGGCTTAAATCACAGCCAGCAAGAGCTAGGATAAACAGTGCTTTGTTTAAGAAACTAGTTCAGGGGAAAAGAAAAAATCTGTCTGGGGTTGTTCCAGCAAAGCAAGAGGTAAATGGGTAAAACAGCCCCAGTCTTCAGCTGCTGCTGTTTCTCCTGAGGAGAGGTGACCACAGCACATAGGGTAAAGCCAAGGGAATGTCAAAAGCAGCACATGGAAAACAGATGTATTTCACTGCAGGTTTGGAGGATGCAGCAGTGGGAAACCCCATTACCTATGTGTCAGCTTAAGGCAGAGAAGTATGCATCCACCTTAAATATTAATTTTAATCACCATAATCCTGTGATGCCCAACTGAACAACCATCCTTAGTCCTGAACTTGTTAGCCCATAACTAAATCATTGGTTTTGATCATAACTGCACTCAAATCCTAATGTGTCATTCTCTGGTGCTCAAAAAAGCATCAATATGGGCCAGTTAACACACTACAGATCTGTCTATTACATCAGTTTTGTCTTTTGTCACCATGTGACCTACTTCTGAAGTTTTTCCCTGGACGATTAACATGAGAAACAGGGACAGAGCTAAAGGAAAAGCACGAGTTCTTCTGCATGCAGTTAAAAAAGCCATATAAAAATAGCCCCCTGCCACCTCCAATCCACCATGCCCACATAACACCAACCTTTTTTATTGGTCGTGAAGTATTTGGAGTCCGTCATGGCTCCAGTTCCTTAAGACACCTGAAAAGAATAATGTAAGAATCAGACAGGACGGGGAGCTGACAACAGGCTGAAAAGAAAAGCCTCTGCCTTCCAGCTCTCTCAAGCTTGAAACTGTTATCTTTCTCTGCCAAGATCTCCCACCTCTGACACTCACATGAGGTTATTATTTCAGTGCTGTGCATGTCTATGGACCGGACTTAAAAATGCTGCTGGGCCAGCAAGTGCTTCACAGAGAGCGGTCCCACCAGCACCCTGCTCCTCAGAACCAAATTAGCAATACATTACATTACAGGGATCGCCCAAACATATGTGCAGATCCATCATTTCATTCCTGCAATTGCCAGCTCTGTGACAAACACGACTCAAACAGTTCTCCAGTACAGGCTGACAAACAAGCATAGGAGTGGGCAGATCTACTGTTTTTGATGAAACAGTCTGCATGGGTGCTAAGAATCCATGACCCTAGAAACAACCAAAACATGCTTTCTCCTATTCACCCCCATCCTTTTCTACCTATTGTTCAATTCCTCTCCTCTTAAATGTACCTCTATGACCTCAAATGTGACCAGCAAAGCCAGCAAGTAATTTTTCTCCTAAACACAGCCCGTCTGCTTCCATACTGTTCACATTGTGCTGGCTCAGCACCAGGACAAGCCCAAGACTCTGCCCAGCTCTGCAACCAGCTCGCTGTTTCTTAACACTTTCCTTCCTCATCCCTCAACCAATCCCATCACCACCAGCATCTTCTTTTTTCCCCACCCACAACGGCCATCACCCTTAACATGCCACACAGCACAGTGAGGCAGAGCAGTCATTACCTCGTCCAAGCAGATAAACAACCTGCTGCTCCATCTCGATACCTCTTGTAACCACAAACCCAGCCCAGGCTCAGCAGCCCTGTTGCTGACACAGTCCCTGCGACTGCAGCCCAACTCTAAAGAGCACTTAAGTGTTTTTCCTCTACAAGAGCACTTGGCAGGATGCCACACAGAATGCAATGAGCATCACCATGCTGTTCTTGGTTGCATTATATGTGGATCTGTAGACCTGGGGCACATCTCTCAGCTGAGCTGGTCCAATGTTGCCTTAACAGTGATCAAAAGAGCAGATTATACAGAAAATCCAGGAGGAGAAAAAAAAAACAACACACCACCACCACGTACATCATCCCAGTTATATAAAGCTACATACGGGAAAAAACCCTCACTGGATTTTGATACTGACCTTTAAATCCCAAAGCAGGACATTCAGCTGTTTTTTTCTGACCTCAGTTCACATTTGGTAACACGAAGAATGATAAAACCACTCGGGCCCAGATAAGGCCAAGCACAGCACCTGCCTTCATCACCTGCCTTCACCACCTCCGTTCAAACAGACAGAAATCAGACTCAGCTCAATAAGCAGCAAACTGCCACGCTCAAGAAAAACAGCTCTCTTCCAGCAGAGAACACAGATTTTGTGCCTCATCTACAGCAGAGCTGCTTCACACGTTGTTAAGAGACAGCTTGCTAGCAGTGCTGAGTCGGTCTCATATACCAAGGCAACTCCACATGGTTTACAGCAAATCTCAGCTGAAGGCCAAATCAAAACAGCCCAGCATTACAAATAGCCATGTTTTTAAATAACTCAAGAAAATGCCAGCTCCTTGTACACAAACCTAAATCTGGAAAGACTAAAGAACGTACAACAATGTCACAAATAGCCCTGTATTTTTAGGGAAAATCTAAAGCTGGTCACCCTTCCCTTACTAGATCCATGTCCAACCGCCATCTGCTAAAGCAGAAACAGCTACAAGGCGTTCGAGCTGCAAGAGGCCCCTGTTCCTACCCCTGCACCAACAAGAAGAGACACAGAGGAACTTCTCCAGAAGTTCTGGCAATGCTTAATGCTGCACACACCAATGCGACATTTAAACATGACAGACCAGTGAAAAACAAACTGGCAGCACAGGGGCAGCACTGCCTGAGCACTCTGCCCATCTGGCACCAACCTCTGTGGGCAGCAGGAACCCAGTCCTCACACCCAGCACCTCCCACGGCTCTCCCAATGCCCTCCAGCTGCAGGAGCAGCCCTAGACCTCCCAGCAGTTCTCTCTGCTAATTCCCATTCCTGCTTCCTTCCCAGTTCCACAGCCTCGACCCCTGCCAAGTGCCCCCAGGACTCATCAGTCCCTTCAAGGTCCCTCACAGTACCTTAGCCTCCCAGGCCTCCTGCCCAGCTCTGCTGTGACCCTCACCTGCTCCCAGTGCCCCACCTGTGATCACAACCCAATCCCAGTGTCTCCCAATGCCACCACCCCCTCCTAGTAACACCTCCCAACATTTCCTCCCCACTCCATCCAAACACGCCCTCCCAGCATCCCTCCAGCGCCCCCCACCCTCTCCCCAAACCCCTTTCCAGTGTCTCATCAGTGCCCCCACGCACTCCCAGTACCCCACCAGTAACACCCTCATCTGCTCCCACCTGCCCCCAGCACCCCACCAGCGATCACTCCCCCAACCCAGTACCTTACCCCAGAACCCGGTTCTCACATCCCCTCCCAGCACCTCACCAGTGCCTCTCGCCCTCTCCCCAACCCCCTTCCCAGGGCCTCACCACTGCCTCCCAATTCCCAACTCCTCCCAGTACCCCCTCCAGCCTCTCCCAACGCTCCCTCCCCACGTCCCGGCACCACTCACGCTGGGACGGACGAACGGACGGACACACCGCTGCGGGGAGGGGGCGGCGGCAGAACCGGAACCGGAAGCGAAGGGAGCAGCCAGGAGGACTCGCGAGGAGCGAGAAGAAAACTCCCCGCCTAGAGCGGCCGCGCCCCTCCACCATAGAAGGGCGAGGGAAGGAGGCGGAGCGCCGCCCGCTCGGCCTCCGCAACGGGGTGGGAGTCGCAGCGCCCCCTTGCGGCGGAGCGGGGCGAGCGGCATGGCGGAGCTGGGCGCCCACCTGACGGCCGAGGCGGCCGGTGATGACCGGCCCTCCATCTTCGAGGCGGTGGCTCAGGACAGCCTGATGGCGGCCGTGAAGCCCGCCCTGCTGCACCTGGTCAAGGTAAGGGCCTGAAGGAGGGAGCTCAGGGCAGGAAACCCACCGGGCCTCACCTCTGCTGCCTCTCAGCACAGCTGCCCACCCTTGGGGGAGTCCGACCCTGCAGGTGTTCCAGAACCAGGGAGATGTGGTACTGCGGGCTGTAGTCAGTGGGCACGGTGGGCTGGAGTTGGACTTGGAGACCTGAAAGGCCTCTTACAACCTTAATGATTCTGTGATTCTCATAAGCTACCAGAGCAGTTTGGCGTAACTCACAGCACAACCAGATCCATCCCTGCTGAGTCTCTTTCATTGCAGGTGCTTGCTGAGTCTAATCCAGTCCGGTACGGCCTCCTCTGGCGCAGGTTCGATGAGATCTACGTCCTTCTGGATTTTCTGCTCCAGCAGCACTACCTGGCCAGGTGCAGTGCCTCCTTTTCTGAGAACTTTTATAGCTTAAAGAGGATACCGACAGGAGATTGCAAACAGCAACCTTTGGCCACTGCTGGCCTGCCGAAGAAGCAGTACTGGAAGTCTCTCCTGTTGCTGATTCTCGTTCCTTACCTAAAAGGAAAGCTAGAGAAGCTTGTGTCCAGCCTTAGGGAAGAGGATGAGTACTCCATCCATCCTCCATCATCCTCCTGGAAGCGTTTTTACCGAGCCTTTCTAGCCGCCTACCCCTTTGTAAACATGGCCTGGGAGGGCTGGTTTCTGGTCCAGCAGTTGTGCTACATCCTCGGGAAGGCTCAGCATCATTCCCCCTTGCTGCGACTGGCTGGCGTTCGCCTGGTGAGACTGACTGCAGAGGATATCCAGGCCCTGGAGAAGAAACTGCCTGTAGCAGCCTCGAGTCAAACACACAGGTATGTCAGCAGCTGTATTCCAGAGTGTTACTGACCTTCAAGATTAAGCTTCCTTCTCTCAAAACATGCTCTAGAAGGAATATAAGTAGTGAAAATATGGAAACAGGTAGCAGGGATTAGCTTTACAGGATTTAGTGGTAATGAAATTGTTTTGTTTTGGTTTTTTTACATTCCAACCTCCATCCTGTTCTGTTGTTACCTACATGTTTCTAACAAGGAAAGTTGACTGCAGCAATTCTGCTAAAAGGATGGAAACTGAGCTACTAGATTTCTGTGAGCTGCAACTAAGACATAAGGATGCTTGATGGTCTGTAAAACAGCGATCCATGAGTGAAACCATCTGTGGTCCCAGCCCCTTCAGTCCAAACTCTTCTAATTTAATTGGGCATAACCTGAAGCTTTCTTAGTGTACAAAGATCTGAGAAAAACATCCTAGCAGATACTTTGTTACCAACAGCAGACGCCCTGATGTCACAGCTTAGTGTTAAGCTGTATAAAGCAGTGCTTTTCTCCCCAATTCTGTTAGTTTGCAGATGCACTAATGCACAGTGCTAATTACTTCTCCGTTTCTTCTCTCCCTCCTGCAGCATTAAAACACAAGTGCAGTCAGCAGTGAGGAAGACTTTGGGTGGCATCGCCTTCTCGCTGTCCACCGGCCTGTCTGTATGCGTGTTCTTCCTGCAGTTCCTGGACTGGTGGTACTCCACTGAAAACCAAGAAACTATCAAATCTCTGACAGCGCTCCCTACTCCTCCACCCCCTGTGCATCTCGACCAGGGGGTGGGCTCAGCTCTCTTACCCAAACTGAAGACAGTGTGCCCTCTGTGCCGCAAAGCCCGAGTCAACGCCACAGCCCTGTCCACGTCCGGCTTTGTGTTTTGCTACCGTTGTGTGTATAATTATGTGAAGACTCACCAGCGCTGCCCAATCACTGGCTATGCCACGGAGCTCCAGCACCTCGTCAAACTGTACTCTCCTGAGAGCTGAAAGAGCTGCGCTGCGCTTCGGAGATCTCTGAGGACAGCGGCTGGGCGTTCGGGGTGGTGCTGCACTGCGGGCAGCTGGACACCGCTCTGGGACTCCCTCAAAGGGGAGAAAGTAACGATGAAAGGGGCTCAAGGTTTGAGCTGCTCGTGGAGCTCTGCTCCTAAGCACCTCTGAATGACGTCCTTCATTTCCACCAACGGTTCTAAATTAAAACCTCTGACTCTTTATACAAATAAGAGTTGAAATGTAAGCAGGGATAGAAGAGGGAGGATACCTTTTCTCCACAAGGGAGAGAAATGACAACCCAACTTAAAGCAGCAGCTGTGCCAATTAATTAATTGTTAAATAAGTCTCTGATTCTGTTGTTACCTGCTTTTATAAAGCAAAATTCTTTCTTGATCGAGAATCCAAATAAATTTTGGACGATTGGAAAAAGCTTGCTGGCAGTTCATCTTCGCAGATGAGGGTTGTGGGTACAAGATAAGTGTTTCATGTGCTGGGAATCTTTAATATCTAGGTTTGAATTAACTATTACTTTGATGTTTTAAGACATTTTGGATGCCCTGTCCCTGGAGGTGTTCAAGGCCAGGTTAGTGGGGGCCCTGGGCAGCCTGGTCTGGTATTAAATGGGAGGTTGGTGGCCCTGCCTGTGGTGGGGCGTTGGAGATTCATGATCCTTGAGGTCCCTTCCAACCCGGGCCATTCTGTGATTCTGTGACGTGAAGCAAAACTTGCTGCACAAATTACGTGGGCAAATTCTGTACCATCCTTCCCGCACAGAATCACCCACATGTGAGCCTCCCAGGTCTGAACAGCTCTAATTACTCTTTTGAATGTTGAACAGCTCTTTAATGCCTATCTGACTAACGGGCATTAAGCCCACAGCAGTGACAGGCTAGCAGTTACCTGGTAGATGTTTAACAGTCCTGCAGGTCGCTGAAGAATACCAACCTGACATTGACTGCTTCTGACTGGCCTGTCCTTAACAGACACATTAATATCTGTTCAGGTTTCTTGCTTTAAAACAAAGCTGTGAAACTAACGAGAATTACATAAATATTACATTTTATCTGCTTTTCCACTGTGTTGTAATTGCCATAAAGTCTAACGACAGACGAGAAATCTATTTGTAAAGGACCACCAGCTTTATTAAACCAACCTTGGAGTTTACATATTAACTGAGGTCTATGGTCACAACCAAAGTATCCTCAGTGCATGGTATTATTAATACAATTACATCAACGTTAACAGTGGCACTGGAGTTGCACAGCACGTCGTTGTCAGAATTTGATTTGCAAATCTTTTTTAGAACACCCAGCAAAGCTAAGCCACGTTCTGAGCAAATCTAGACAAAGAAAGAAAGAAAAAAAAAGCACTAACAATTGAGTTGCCTTCCATTCTTCCTCATCAGAAACAACGTGATTTGTCCTCAGAAGGGAATCACTGTAACTGTACTCCTGGATACATCCCCCATAGAAGCTTCCTTTTCCACAAGCAGAGAGAAACGAACATAAAGCTGGCACCAAAACCTGGAAGAGAATAAAAAACTGCATTACAGTGGCCCCACATATTTTCTTGTACTTGTTTGATTAGCTCAGCCTCTTCTCCTCCCTGAAAGGGCTGCACTTCATCCCTCTGCAGTCCCATGGATTCAGATCAGTACAGCCCATCACTAATTCCTAACCTCTGAATCAGGCGTCAGTGAAAAGTTACAAAAAGTGTTTTCAAAAATAGAAATTAAAACCCCCTCAGCACCTACCAGGCATTCTGAGTGTCACTTTTTCTGGGTACCTCAATAGGTACCTAAGAACCCAGGTAATCTTTTAGAGGGGTCTCATGACATCAGAGAAGTCATTTGAAACCTTGTCAGTAATTATCTTTCTGATAATCAACATTATAATTATCTTTCTGAAAATCCACACGTAATAAAAACCATCTCCAATGAACAGCCTAGGGGAATCCTACATTAGGCATATTCTTTCTCTAACAGCTGCATTAACAATAATATCTGCAATATCCTCAGCCCTACCAGAAGAGAAGCAGCTGAATGACTTCTTCACCTGCTCCTCTCCATCTCACACCCAACAGACAGCATGAGAGCAGAGCACCAGAGCCACTCCTGACAACAGAGCTCACAACTAGAAATGCTGTTCGCTGCATTAGTGCTAACAATCACTAGATGATAACAACTGCTGATGAGTGCTTTACCAGAAGTGTCAAACTCCATTTTACAGAGTCTACATTGCATTTACAAGCGCAGAGGATACAGAGGCTGTAGCACCTGGAGGTCCGAAAGCCAGGCCACACGTAGGAGAAAAGCCAAGAAACCTCTCTCACTGCAAGCTCTGTACTAAATGATATTGCAGCAAGATACACAAAACCAAACAGCTATTTGCACAACCCAGTTTTCAAATCAATATTTTTTCTACTTGCTAAAAAAAAAAAAAAAACTACAATTTTTTTTCCTCACTATTTTTTTGGATTTCAAGCAGCAGCAAAGTTGTTTGCTCTAGAAGAGTTTAGCCTAAATAAGCTCAGAGAGAAGATTACGTGATCATGCCCTGGTCAGAGCAAAGACTAAAAGTCTCAGCAATACCAGTTCAGAGAATACTTCACTCATCATTGCTTTGGGCAAATCCGTTTCCATTCAACGAGAAATCTGCTCCCAGATCAGAAAATAGCACAGAAAAAGTTCTAGTTCCAGATGCTTGTTTGCTTCTAGAAAAGAAGAAAGAAAGAAGAACAAACAAAAACAAAACACCACGTCAGTCCAAGGCTGGACTGAAGACATAAGGAAGGGTTGTGGCTGACACAGGAAGCACAAATTACATCTCCCCACGTAACGGGAAGGGGTGAACCCAGAAGTAGCACATGTTGGAGCTAGCTAGAGAAAGGAGAACATCCTTTGGACTTAGACTGCTGTTTGAGGAGTGCTGCACAGCCAGAGAGCCCCTCCACTGGCTGGGTGAGTTGACTTTTCCTTCTGTATATAACTGTAGGTCTACCTGCTTATACTCAACGCAAATAAATAACTTTTATTTAATAAATAAATAACCCAAAGTTATTTATACTCAACTCCCTGACAGAGCAGTGCTGTAGAGGTGGTACTTGGTGCCATCAGTGTGCTGGCTTTCACTCCTTCATAGCTTGTGTGTTCAGCTGCATGTGTGACAAAGCCGAATGAGAAATGGAGAAGGAAAAGCTCTCCATTTCTTCTTCCTGAACACTGCTGCTCAATCAGCATGTATCTCCTGCTGCACACAAAGACCCCTTTTATTGCTGCGCCTTTTACTGCTGCTCCCTTGGCTTCAAACTTAAAACTCCACCTCGCACACAGGAGTGCAGCAGGTAGAAGGAGCTGGCTTATGTGTTACTCATCCACAGGAGCAGCATCTTCTGTCTCCTCCGCAGTGCTTGCTGTTACAGCTAAGAGGCGAAAGCTGCTTTGCATGTAAGATACAGTAACCATAAGCTGAAGTGCCAGGAAGGCCCAGCACCAGGCGGAGGAAAACCCTGCCTCAGAACCCCGCAGCAGCCCTCCAAGGGCCCCTAGGCCTATCTTAACCCGACCCCCTCCTCAAGCCACCCATCTCCTCCACGCACTCATCCCTACCAGCCAGGCCCTGATTCCATCCCCTGAGTCCCCGATCGCCTCCGACGCCTCGCGCCCTCTGCAACCCGCCCGCCCTTTCCCCGCTCCTCAGAGTCCGGCCTGCTCCCCTCAGCGCCCCGCTCACCGAGACGCCATGCGCCCAGCAACAACTTACCGCTTCGTCCCGCCCCCTCCCCGGCTCCATCCAATGGCAACACGCGGTTCTACTGACTCAGGAGCTCGCCAATAGGAAGGCGAGGCGCTGGTGCGAGCTTTTCCCGCCTTACTTGGTTGAGGTGCGGGCCCGCCTTGTGAGGCATAGCGGCTTTTCCTTTCGAAATGGGTGTGGTGAGCTTTTGTATCCGTCTGAGTAAAAACAGGAACAAACAGCTGCTAAAAGTAAAAAAATCATCCCATCAGCTCAACAGAAAGTGCCTTTAAAGGAAAAGTATGACCATGATTTGATGCAATAGTTAAACTAACAGTTGCTCGCTTGCGATTTCTTCCAGTATCTAAAGGGGCTGTGAGAAAGGAGATGGGCTCTTAGAGTCTGTGTGATGGGACAAGGGGAAATGGCTTCCGGGTAACAGAGAGGAGGCTGAGACTGGATGTAAGGGAAGAGAGAGATGGTGGTCTGTGGATTTCAGGCACGCTCTCTGTTTTGGAAGCGGTAGGTAAGTGCTGTGCAGTGGGTGCTGCTGCTCTGGGCTGTTGCAGGCTGCTGTACTCGGAATAGGGGAGGTGGCATGGAGGAAGCACAAAAACTCCCAGAAACCAAAGGTTGGGGCCCATTTGGGGGAACAAATTATTACAATTCGTTTAATCTCTCATCTCTGTATTTGCTGTTTGGAGAGTAGCTGCTGCTAAGGTAATGTTTTTTTGGGGGGAGCATTTGGGAGTGCGATGTTTTGACATAAATGGTAAGCAGTTTTTTTTAACAATTGTTCTAGGCCCAAAATGGCTCTTGAGGACCATCAGCCGCAGCTGCCGGTGTGGGTTGATGAAGCAACACAGTATCCTGAACTAGTTTTGTGTGTTGGAAAAATAACCTTTGGTGAGAAAGCAAGAAAAAAGATGCCAAAAAATTCGAAACAAGATCAAAAACACATCCTTGCCTCTGCAGTGTGTGCCTTGCTAAACTGTGGAGGAGGTGTGGTAAAAGCAGAGATAGAAAATGAAAACTACGACTTACAGAGAGATTATATTGGGCTGGATTTACAAGACATTTTTCGTTCTCTTCTTTTATTTCCGGATTTGACAAAATACCTGGACTTTAAACAGCAGGATAACAACCTTTTGATTTTTATTAAAACATGGAACAGCGAAAAGATGTCCTCAATCTCTAGCTCTGCAAAGCCACGTATCTGTAGCCTCAGTACTGGGTTGTACACAAGAAGTGGTGCTTCTCTTTCCCACATGACCCCTACTGAAGCTTTGATTTTCCTTGAAGAAAAGCAAAATAAAGCTAGGGCAGAACATAGCACAGGACCACCTGCTAAAAAAAGGAAGACAATGGCTGCTGATGAAGACATGCATATTGTAAATAACACTGTTGCTGAATTGTTTAATAGGGACCAACTGCAGTGTGGAGAGACATTGAATTTCACGGAGTCAGGGAACATAGAATTTAAGCATTTCTCCACTGAGAAGTTTTTCACTCGTGTTAAAGAGATATTGCCTCAGTACATCTCTGGATTTGCAAATGCACGTGGCGGGTATTTGTGGATTGGTGTGGATGATAACAGGGTTGTACAGGGATTCAAAAGTGATGATGAGGGCCTAAAAAATTTAAGAAACCTAATTAATTATGTTCATCAGGAAAAATTAACCATCTTCCATTTCTGCAAACAAGAATGTGAACACCAGATAAGGCGTGAACACAAAATCTTCAAAGTGTATAATGAGGCTGTAGAGCACTATGGCTATGTCTGTGCTGTGAAGGTTGAGCCATTTACTTGTGCAGTGTTTGCAGAAGATCCGCAGTCATGGCTGTTCGACGGAGGCACTATCAGGAGACTGAAAGGAAATGAATGGGCTGCGTGGATGACCTCTGCTGATCCAGGTCCGTAAGACTCAGAATAATCCACTCCTGATTTTGGTATTTCCTTTGGTTTTCTTTAGGTTGGATTCGGTCCAGACTGTCTTGGTCCTGCCTTTTAGGGTCTTTCTCCAGTGTTGCTACCAGCTTGGCAGGCAGAAAGGTGTAGACAGAGATTATTAATTGGCCAGTTCTTGGGCAATGAAAGGAGTATCACTAATAGAGCTAGAGATCACAACAGTAGTTAGAGATAAGAAGACCAAGAATAACTCTATGGTCCGTAACTGGAGTCTATTCACTGCTAATCAGCTGTTGTCCACTCCTTCTGTTTATTTATCACATTTGTTATTTTAAATAAGAATAAAAGGTTTAAAACCAGCATGAGGATGGTTTGTACACCTTGCACTAAGGGGCAGCAACAGCTCATGCTATAGTAGGTTTTCATTTCTCTTTTCCAGATCTGTCACAACTTTCTGAGAACTTTAAGCTGGAGCTCAGTGTGACAGGGGGGCCGCCCTGTGCCAAGTCAGTTTACTCACACCGGGGCCTTAACAGCCTGGATGATCTCTGTGAGCAACTGTTTCCAGGTAGGTATACGCATTGCTTTCACTGACTGATAGATCTAAAGATGAATCCCAAGGATGTGATCAAGGAGTTTGAAGAAAGTATTTAAACAGGTGAGGGAGATGGAAATGGTTTGCAGATCTGATGGCAACACTGCATCCAAAGGTTGGTGCCCTTCCCCAAGGACTGATATCTTCCAGATATTAATATGTATATATGATGGAGCTCAGCTAGCTGAACATCTCTGGGGACAGAGCATGGCTGTGCCAATTTTTCACAGTCTACTGAGAAGTGGGAAAGATAGTAGGGTAAGTTCACTTGGAATCAGCCCAAAATATGTAAAAAGACAGGGCCTGGAAGAGAGCAGAATTTCTGTGGCACTGCAAGATCAGCCAAGTGTCCGGGGGCTTTTCTATTGAGCTGTTTGTTAATTTGTCTGCTAGGCTGGTTTACCTAAGCATGGCAGGAATAAGCTGGCCCTGTGCTGGCATCTTTAGTAAAAGAACTGTGACCTGGGTAGGAAATGTAAATACTGCATCATCAGATAACTCAGCATTAAAAAAAACCTTAAATCTAGAAACACATGAAAAGGGCTTTCAGGCAGCTAGGATCAGTATTTGTGGTCTTCCACCAGTATGAATCGTCTCAGCATCATTTTAGAGGGCTGGATTTTTATACTTTATATTAACACCAACTACTTCTTGTGCTCTGCATTGATAGTGAAATCCCACAGCCTAATATATACTCCAGAAAAACTCAGTAAAGATCTCTTCCAAGAGCACCCGGGGCTGAAGAGTTTAATGGATGAACATCTGAAGGAGTTCTGTTCTGAAGGAGTTTCTGAAGGAGTTGTGATATTTTCCAGAAGCTGGGCTGTTGAGGTTGGCCTGTCAGAAAACCAAGACATAATCTGTGACGCCCTCCTAGTAGCCAACGGCAGGCCACCTATCCTCTATACAGTAGGTGAACATCTCTCTGAGGGTTTATTTCAGTACTCACGACGCACAGCCTGGAGGCTGAAGGAGAAATTAGTCAACACTGGAGGTTATACTCACAAACTGTGTGTAATACCAAAGCTACTGACTTTGCCTCTCAGCTCTAACTATGGAGAAGAATGGGATCTGAATGTTCAAAAACTGTATCCTCAGAACTACGGCTCAATCGACAGCGTCAGCTTGAAAAACCTCTTGCATTCTCTCATCATAGTTTTGCTGAATTTCAAATCTTTCTTGAGTGACTCTGTTGGCTTTGAGTTTTTGAACCTCTTGACCATTGAACAATTCCAGCTACTGTCAGAAAATCTCCACAAAACTAAGAAGCTGTATGTTTACGGTCTACCAGGAACAGGAAAAACTATTGTGGCCCTCAAACTCATAGAGAAAATAAGAAATATGTTTAAATGCAAACAACAGGAGGTTCTTTACATATGTGAGAACAACCCTCTGAAAGATTTTGTGAGGTAAGTCTTTACTCCTGTTATTTTTTCAATATGTTCTTTGACCAACACTTTTTGAAATAGCTGAGCACTGGTTAGATTTGGTGTGCCAGGTGTCCATCACCATTGCAGTTTTCAAAATGTGTATTTGGAATGAATTTTTATTAAGGTTCACTTTTTTTTCTCTTGACATCCCTAATATCTGCTGATAAATGTGATTAAAATACCACGGGCATTATTTTGTTCTGATCGAGTATAACTTGTAGTTTACCATGCACAGAGACTGTTTTAAATCCACTTGCATTTCTTCTGTAGAAAGAAGAACATCTGCCAAGCTGTGACAAGAGTAACCTTTTTGAAGAACGATTATAGTTACGTGAAGCACATAATAATTGATGAAGCACAGAATTTCCGAGATGAGGATGGTGATTGGTATGGAAAGGCATTGGCTTTGACTTCACCAGAGCACTCTGAGCCTGGCTTTCTGTGGATTTTCTTGGACTACTTGCAGACAACTCACTGCTTCTCCACTGGTCTTCCACCACCAATACAGCATGATCCTGTGGAGATGCTAAACAAGGTGGTTCGTAATGCTAGCAGTATCTATTGCAATCTAAAGGACATAATGGAAAAGATTGTAGAGAATCCTGCAATCGGTATCCTGCAAGCACGTTTACGGAGGTTGGTACGTACAGCCACATGTGCTCATGGTGTCAAAGGCTACTTTAAAAGAGTACGTAAGAAAAACCGCTATGAAATAGCAGAGTATGTGGCAAAGCATTGTCATCATTATCTTAGAAGTGGTTACTCTGAGAAAGATATAGCTATTCTGTGCTACAACACTGCCGAAGTAATGAGGCACAGCAGAATACTGAGAGAAGCATTGAGGATATCAAAAATATTACCAAGACAAATGGGTGAAGGGCTAGAGGAGTACACCATTCTAGACAGCTTCCGTCGTTTCTCTGGCTTAGAAAGAAAGATTGTGTTTGCTATTATTCCTGATCCCCTTCCCAACCATCATGAGGTTTTAAATAATATATTAGTATCTGTAGCATCCAGGGCTAATTTAAACATGCACTTGTTATTTGAGCTTTCGTGCACAGAAACAGCTCACTGTAGTACCATTAGTACTGCTCGGATACAAATCCGGAGACATTGGCAATTCAGAACTTTAAGCTCTTTTATATTATCTGTAGCATCCTGGGCTAATTTAAACATGCACTTGTTATAT